>NC_134483.1:426738958-426921458 GCF_040206685.1 Ascaphus truei
AACAATGTTACACAAAAATACAGTAAAAAGACACACTTACTTTGGAAAACTGGGATAACAAAACTAATCTTTCCTAATTGCAAACACACAGCAAAATATTCCAGGCCACTTCTCCAATGGGACTGAATCTCAGGTGAATCACACAAGATGGAACTGATGAAACTCTTAGATGGAACTCATAGAACAGTTAGAACTGAAGAATCTGACCTGTATCAGAGCTTTTCAAACCTCTGGTGTCAAGGTCCCAGAAAACCTGCAGCACAATCAAAAAACCTTAGCAACCGCATAATGACCAATCTAAAACACTCAAACAGGGTTTCCCACCCCTGAGCCTTTTCCCCGGGCAGGTGAAATAGCCCCCTCTGCCCCTTCGCCCCCCCACGGTGCGAGGCTCCACAGCGGCTGGCTGTTTAGCAAAGGGTATTAGGTTGCCTTGTTTCATGCCAGGATATGGGTGCTCTATAATAATGGCAGGGCCCATATGGCCTCACACCTAGGCATCTCTGAGCCCTTTCAAGTATGGCCCCTGGACAGACACACCGGAGCCGAGCCTAGTAACCATCTGTTTTGTCCAGGGTAACTGCTGAGGTGCGCCTTAGCAATAACCTGGAGCCTGTGATCTGTATGGTGGCTGCGGAATTGCCTGCTGTTGTGGCGATTGCTAAGAGCCTGTCACCAGGGATTACAGAAGAAGCAGCCCCGGTCCCCCTGCATTTGGGACCTATGGTTCCAGCAGTCTCTAAGGAGACCAGACAGGTAAGCCAGACTACTGAATCGTGACCAGTGACTGACTTACTGTTTCCCTTACATGTTCCTGTTACCCCTGACTTAGAGACTAAGTGTGGGTGGTAAGAATTAGGGACAGCGGATAGGGATGCGATGAAAACTGACCCCAGCATAGAAGGTATGGGACTGCGGGAGTCTGAGTCCTGGGAAAGTGGGGGGTCAGACCACATGCTGTGGCACCATGGGCTCTGAGGTAGGGAGCCAGGTTCTACCGGATTAGCCAGGGGCTGGACAGGTAGAAGATGGTTAGTGGGACCTGGGGAGGGTAGGCAGCAAGTGTTGCAGGTAGCCTTCCCCAGTCCACTAGTGGGGCATCAGGGGGTCACTCACATGAGAACCCAGCTGTTGCAGCCTTACTTCTGGCCAGAGGCAGCAGGGGCAGAGGGTGACTTTGGCCACCCCTTGGGCTTTGAGTGGGGGAGGTGTGGCGAAAATTGGCATAATCAGTGCATTAATAAAGGCAGTGTGCTCAGCTGGTTACCCCTATCTCGTATTGGGGATGAAGGGGTTAATTTTTCATGCACTGTACATGTCTTATTTTTCCCTCTGTCCCTTGTTGTCCCCATTTTGCAGGATTGTATGTGCTTGCAGTAGAGTACACCCCAAGCACACACATATGAAAAATATAATTGTGAGATAAGGGGAACATGTATTTTCAATAAAGTGTATTTTTGCTGCAGGTTTTAACAGGGAAAAGCAGGAGGAAGTTGTTTTTCTATTGTCATTAAAATGCACACAAGAGCCAAATGTTTTGACACCTATGAGCTGGGTCACTTTCCTATGCAAGCTTCAAAGGTAACATGCTGGGCCACGCCTGTGAGTCTCTGAAAGTGTTGCATATCAAAGACCCAGAGTCAGGTGGGTGTGAAGTGACCAGATGGATGCTAAATAGGAAATCCTGTTGACCCATCTGGGCTAGCTCACCACCTGAGTTTCCCTTCCAGCCTGAGAGAGGCCAGGTAAAGAGAGGAGTGAACCTATGCTAAGTAGCCAAGGTGGCATTGTCGCACATGCTCTGTGTGAACAGGAAATCCCTAGAATGCCCACTCTCCAAACTGTGGGCAAGTAGGGGATTGGGGAATGAGAACTTTCCCACGAGGGTGATTGGGTGGGTATGTTGGAGATAGACTCTCAAACCCTATATACATGCCACCCAGGCTATCCCAGTTGTCTTTCGTTTTTCATTATACCATGTGAGCGGATTTCCAACACGCTTCTAATAGCGGAAAAGAGCAGCAGCACATTCCTGGAACGCAAAGAGTCTTATTACATCGGAACCAAGGACAAAACTCTGCGTTAGGACACTGTGATTGCTGGGGGTTATCTAATTAACCCCAACGGACCAGAAAAGACTTTGCACATTCACAGAAGGATTGGGCTGGCAATTTATGCCCTTGCAAAAGGACTACATTTTAAAAGACAATCTTCTGGTGCTTTGCACCTTTCTGGACATTATACCCTGTTCCTATGCCAGTAAGTGTAATTATTAAGTGTATTCTGCAGTTGTCGTGTGTTTGTCTATCAAGGGAATAAATTTCAGTTTATTTTGCTCAACTTGTTCTGCTCAATTGGGATCCACAAAATATAAAATTGTTAATAAGTGCGTCCATCGTGACAGTTTCGTCACAGCGCTGTACTGTGGGACAAATTTCCTATAGTACCCTGCGGTGCCTAAAAGCGAGGACTACCGGACTAGCCCAAGGATTCTGGGATGGTGCAATTAACCCTAGAGCCAGCATCTCCACCACTTCCCTCTCTATACTACTCTTAACCTCTGTTGACACTCTGTAAGCGTGCTTATGCAGAGGTCGCAGGTCCTCTGTGAGCACTGGGTGATCTGTGAGGTGTGTTTTCCCTGGCATGTCAGTAAGAAGAGCCCCATACTTTTCCAGCATAGCCCTGGCCTCTATCTTCTGCTTAACACTTAGCTGACCCCCTATCTCCACCTGCTCTACAGTACCTCCCTGCCTAGCCTCCCCCAGGAGATCGGGCAGAGCATTGCTCGCCGGATCTTCCAACGGTGGGCTACAAATGGCCAGCACCGCTCCATACTCGGTGCTCTGGCTCTGTACTCTTTTAACATGTTAATGTGGTAGGTCTTGTTTCTATCTGGCTCTACCTGTATAACATAGTTGTACTCATTAATCTTTCGGAGAACCGGATAGGGTCCCGACCAGGCAGCCATCAATTTGTTCTCCCTAGTGGGTTTGAGAACAAGTACATGCTGACCTGGGATGAATTCTCTGCTATGGGCATTCTGGTCATACCATTGCTTGGTCTGAGCGTCCCTGAGGTGGTCCTGTGCCACCCCATGAGCATCTCTAAGCGGTCCCGGAGATCTACTACATACTGGATCACAGAAGCATCAGTATCAGTAGCTTCCCGCTCCCATCCCTCCCGGAAAATTTCCAGAGGTCCCCATACCCTGCGGCCATATAGCAGTTCAAAGTGAGAAACGCCGTTAGATTCCTGCGGTACCTCTCAGTACTCAAACAGCAATCTCCCAGTCTTTCCACTCCGCCTCTATAAAGGTCTGAAGCATCTGCTTCAAGGTACCGTTGAACCTCTCGCACAATCTGTTTGTCTGGGGATGGTAAGAGGGAGTGTGTCAATGCTGTACACCGCAGGTATCCCAGAGACACTGCAATACTTCACTCATGAACTGCGACCCTTGATCGGTTAGGATCTCACTAGGGAAACCTACCCTAGAGAAGATATTCAGTAGCACCGCCGCTACTGTCTTGGCATCAATAGTGCCAAGTGCTACCACCTCAGGGTACCGGGTGGCAAAATCCACCACCGTGAGGATGTAACGCTTCCCTGATCTACTAGGAAT
Organism: Ascaphus truei; assembly: GCF_040206685.1. Classification (NCBI taxonomy): domain Eukaryota; kingdom Metazoa; phylum Chordata; class Amphibia; order Anura; family Ascaphidae; genus Ascaphus; species Ascaphus truei. The sequence goes on from NC_134483.1 coordinate 426,742,581, forward strand.
CATAAGGGGCCCCACAATATCCATAGCTACTTTCTGGAAGGGTTCCCCTATTACCGGTAGTGGGTTCAGGGGTTCAGGGGTGCCTTCACATGATCGCCCGCCTTACCCACCCACTGGCAGGCATCACAGGAGCGGCAAAAGGTGTCCACATCCCGGGATGCCCCCGGCCAGTAGTAACGCTGCAAGAGCCGGGCTCTCGTTTTAGTGACCCCCTGATGTCCCGCTAGCAGAATAGAGTGAGCCACCCACAACAATTGCTGTCTGTACCCCTGGGGAACCACACCCTGGGGAACCACAAGCTGTTGCCTACCGGTCAATCCTTCCTCTTCCCCCGGGATCCCCACTTCTCTTTACAGGAGTCCCCGGTGCCATAGGCAGTGATCAGCGCCCTCCCCTGACTGAGAATCAGACACCCAAAGTCTCATACCGGCCAGGATGGGGTCTGACTGCACTGCCTACCTGAACTGGGTACCTAACACTGGCCACCCTCCGGTCATGTCTATGTCGGGGGAACGGGGTACCGTAAGGGGAAACAGTAAGTTGGTCTGAGTCTGCGACTGACCTGGCTTACCTCACTGGTCTCCTAAAAGACCTCTGTGAGCGTAGATCCTGATTGCAGGGGAACTGGAGGTGCCTCCACCATCATCGCCGTCGCTTGGCTCTGGGTGACTGCCGCAACAGCACCGGGCTTGTGCACCTGATCGTAGGTGCAGGAGCGGTAATGTGTGTGATTGTGATACTCGTTGTAATCTATGTTTGTGTTACGTTTGTCAAAGGCATGATCCACAAATAAAAGATCACTCCCCCCGTAGGAGGCAGGAATGGCGCACAGCCGAATGAAAACCCGCAGCAGATCATGGTGGTGTAGAAAAAACGTTTATTTACACATCAGGATAAAAGAGTCTGGTGGATCCTCTGACGCGTTTCAGCCCGGGGGCCTTTGTTAAAGAGTGATCCGCCAGTGCACACGCAGCCCTAATATGAGATGTCAGCACTCAAAACACCTGTGGCCGGTGGATGATCAACAGGTGATTAAATGGACAAATCATTCAGGGAATACAAATTACACAGGTTAAAAAACAGATTGCAGATGTATGTCATAACTAGATGTGTACTAATGAACGTATACATACAAAACATTCCCAAACTCTGCAACTGATGAAAATATTAAAAACAATGGCAACCAGACTCACTAAGTATCAACATAAACTGAGAAATATAAACAAACTGCATCAAAATATGTTAAACATAATAATACAGATGATGGACAAAGGATATTAAACCTGGATAAATAAGATATACTATGTAACATTATATCTAATATGACTGTACAAGACCACATGTAAGAATTGCAACTGTTGAAAAAAATCACAATAAAGCAATTACAAAAAAACATATAAAATTAATGAATGGGGGGGGGGGGGGTGGAGTTGGTGGGGGGGGAGGAGAAGGGGGGGAGAGGGAGGGAAGGAGGGGAGGGTGTTGGGGTAGGATAGGATAGGAAGAAGGAGTGAGGAACATAAGACAATTGAAAAAAAATGGCAATGCAAACCATAAAAAAAGACAATATTACACTATATAACTCTAAAGAAAATGTTGCAATTCCCAATCGACATTTAAACCATATGGATACAATGTATTGAGAGAAAAGATCCAGTACATTTCTCTCCTATTGAGGAGTTGAATTCTATCTCCACCTCTCATATTAATGGGGACATGTCCTATACCAATAAATTTAAAATTAGATGTGCCGCCATGTGGGCACTCAGAAAAGTGCCTAGGCACTGGGTGTGTGACATCTTTTTTCCGAATCAACCTTGCATGTTCAGAGATACGCACTTTAAGTGGTCTGATAGTACGGCCGACATATCTCTTATTGCACCCACATGAGATGACATAAATTACATAGCTGGTATTGCAATTAATGAAAGATCTAATCTTATGTCTATCTTTGGGGTACAATATGTGTATTCTCTTAGTGGGGACAGCAAATGGACAACATTTACACATACCACATTTAAAAAATCCTTTAGGTATGTGTTCACTTGAACTAGAGGGACTTGAATGGAAAAGAATTCTTGACACTGAAGTAGCCAATGTATGCCACAAATGTGCTACCCCCTCTGCAGACATAATGCCATTGTTTGAAGAACCAATTTACAGCAGTCCCTTGAAGAAAGAAGATGCCAAGTACAGTGTTCTAACTCTGGAAAAGAATTTGGCCACAACGCCATACGAGACTATGACTACATTTGGCAGGCAACCTCGTGCATTGTCCTATACCCTCAAGCAGCATTATGAGATGATGGAGCACCCCTGTGCCTCCCAATGTGTTTCTGGACTCAAATCATGCTAATAATCATGCAATACTAAAGCTGATGTCATTTTGTAATATATAATATTACTGGATAACTGGTCTGTCAGCTAAAAAACATTATGGGGTTAAATGGGATGTGCCTGTTCTGCCACTTGGCACATTGTATGAGAATCAGTTTTTCTGTAAGAATCTGAGCTTATCTCAAGGTTTCTCACAACTTCTGGCCTGTTTACACTTTCAATTTGATGCTGATTGGATGAGGAAAGATCAATAAAGTCAGCTAGGAGCGAAAACATTCCATTCTCTCTTTCACACAGATTTCTTCACATAGAAAGATGACATTAAGGGCATCATGCAGTAAGCAGCGAAAAAATGCATTAGGCAGTTTTGCAATTAGCCATGTTTTTGGCGTGTTAAACTCGCTGTATGCTGTAAGGGCCGAATCCCTGGCGAATGAATGCGCCACCACCATTTGGTAAAATGGCTAGTAACCGGTGGCAAGATGGCTGCCTGGCGAGAAGCTGCTGAGAAGCCGTCCGCTGCCGAGATCTGTCTGCAGCAGAGAGAGATTCGCTGCTCTCTCTGCGCAAACATCGGCACATAAAAAATTAATTTTTAAACTATTTTTATTCATAGTGTACATGTGCAGGGGATCTCCGGAGCTGAACCGCATTGGTTTCAGGTCCGGGGACCCCCTGCTTCCCGAGATACAGGCCCCTTTATGAGGTGCCGGTATCCCTCTGCATTAAGAGTCCCGATCACGTGGCCGCGGAATGTAAACAAAGCAGAGGGATACTGGCACCCCTTAAGGGGGCCTGTATCTCAGGAAACAGGGGGTCCCCGGAACTAAAACCAAAGCGGTTCAGCTCCTGAGACCCACTGCACATCTACACTATGAATAAAACACACATATCAATAAACACTTACCTTTGCGGCTATCTGCTATGGTAGCGAAGCAGCATGAATATTTTTTTAATAATACAGTATAGTGAGCAGGGGGTCCCCTGAGCTGAACCGCATAGCTTTGTGGACCAGGGACCCCCTGCTTCCCGAGTTACAGGCCCCGGTATGTGTGATCAGTTGGGCAGTGTCGCCGCCATGTTTATAGCGTCCCATATGCTACGTGCCCGCAAAAAACATGGTGTCAACACTGTAACCGATGCCCCAAACCGGGGCCTGTAACTCGGGAAGCAGGGGGTCTCTGAGCCACAAATAAATGCGGTTCAGCTCATGGGACCCCCTGCTCCCGCACAATATTATTAAAATACATTAATGCTGCTTCATTACCATAGCGGATAGCCGCTAAGGCAATGAAGGGGTTAATGCATAATAGTATGTTTATTGGGGACAATTGCCCCCAATAAACATAGCAATACATAATATACAATACAGTAATGGGCAACATTACTATTATCCACAAATCGATAATAGTGCAGTTGTCCATTTAAAATACATATAGAACAATAAATACATTAAATACATATAGCACTCACCCATGTCCGGCTGCCACGATGAAGGCCATCCTCATCTTTATCCTGCTAATGCCCCATCCGCTTCTGCAAAACAGACACAAGAATAAAAACATCCAATGTAATGTCCCCTAACCCCTTAATCACCATAGCGGTTATTAACCACTACAGTCATTAAGGAGTTAACCCACCATCACCCACATACTCTCCCCCACTACCTCCCCACTCCCCGAGGCCTAACCACCATCACCCACTACCCACAAGGGAGTCCTACCACATAACCTTGGGGCCAATACTCCCTCCCCCACCCCACCACATACAGTACAATAATGTGCCAAATAACTATTATCCAGATAGGGATAATACATTATTTGGCCATTATTTAACACATTAACTAGCATAGTAAAATAAAGAAAATTCTACTGACCTCATCAATAAGAAGGCCCCGTCACCAGCATCATCCTTGTGGTCCATTGCCAAAATTATAAATAGCCAATACATTGCAATGACATTCACATATCAATGAACCCCTAAATCACCTTATAGGGTACTAACCGCAAAGGTAATTAAGGAGTTAAGCCATCCTGGCCACATACCCACCCTTCACACATTCCTTTGTACAGTGGCTTCATCATGAAAAAAATAAATAAAAATAAAAGAAACAAAAAAAAAAAAATATATATATATATATATATATATATATATATATGCATACATAAATATATATATATACACACATGATGAACCAATATACAAATAAATGTGTCAGGGTTAACAAAAACATGCTCCAATAAAAATACCACTTATCCATAACATCCTCAATGAAATACAATGCGATTTCCTAAACAAATCAAATGTAATCATCCAATCTAAAGCATCAAATGCCAATGCAAAGCCTCAAATGCCACTTAAAACATTGTATTGTATTGTATGTTTTTATTTATATAGCGCCATTAATGTACATAGCGCTTCACAGTAGTAATACATGTGGTAATCGAATAAATAACAGATAATATAAATAACAGATCATGGGAATAAGTGCTTTAGACAAACATAACATTAAGGAAGAGGAGTCCCTGCCCCGAGGAGCTTACAATCTAATTGGTAGGTAGGGAGAACGTACAGAGACAGTAGGAGGGAGTTCTGGTAAGTGCGTCTGCAGGGGGCCAAGCTTTATGTATCGTGTGTTCAGAATGTTCACAGTGCTATTTATATGCTTCTTTAAGCAAGTGTGTCTTAAGGTGGGTCTTAAAGGTGGATAGAGAGGGTGCTAGTAGGGTACTGAGGGGAAGGGCATTCCAGAGGTGTGGGGCAGTCAGTGAAAAAGGTTTAAGGCGGGAGAGGGCTTTAGATAAAAAGGGGGTAGAAAGAAGACATCCTTGAGCAGAACGCAAGAGTCGGGTGGTGCATAGCGAGAAATTAGGGCTGAGATGTAAGGAGGGGCAGAAGAGTGTAAAGCTTTAAAAGTGAGGAGAAGAATGGAGTGTGTGATGTGGGATTTGATTGGAAGCCAGGAGAGGGATTTCAGGAGGGGAGATGCTGAGACATATCTAGGAAAGAGTAGAGTGATTCTGGCAGCAGCATTTAGGATAGATTGTAGGGGAGACAGGTGAGAGGCAGGAAGGCCGGACAGCAGGAGGTTACAGTAATCAAGATGGGAGAGAATGAGGGCCTGAGTCAGAGTTTTAGCAGTCGAGCAACAGAGGAAAGGGCGTATCTTTGTTATATTGCGGAGGAAAAAGCGGCAACTTTTAGAAATGTTTGGAATGTAAGGGGCGAATGTGAGAGAGGAGTCGAGTGTGACCCCTAGGCAGCATGCTTGGGCTACTGGATGGATGATCGTAGTTCCAACAGTAATGTGGAAGGAGGTAGTAGGGCCAGGTTTGGGAGGAAGTATGAGGAGCTCTGTTTTAGCCATGTTGAGTTTTAGGCGACGGAGAGCCATCCAGGATGATATAGCAGAGAGACATTCAGAAACTTTGGTCTGTATAGCAGGTTTAAGGTCAGGAGTTGAAAAGTATATTTGTGTGTCGTCAGCATAGAGGTGATATTTAAACCCAAAAGATGTGATTAGGTCACCTAGAGAGAGTGTGTACAGAGAAAAGAGAAGAGGTCCCAGGACAGAGCCCTGGGGTACCCCCACAGAGAGATCAAAAGAGGAGGAGGAGGTGTAAGCAGAAGAGACACTGAAAGTACGATGGGAGAGGTAGGATGAGATCCAGGATAGAGCTTTGTTCCGAATACCAAGAGTATGGAGGATGTGAAGGAGAAGAGGGTGGTCCACGGTGTCAAATGCTGCAGAGAGGTCGAGTAATATGAGCAGAGTGTAATGACCTCTGTCTTTGGCAGCATGGAGGTCATCAGTTATTTAGTTATTTCCTGTTTCCGTGGAGTGAGCAGTGCGGAAGCCAGATTGTAGAGGGTCTAGGAGAGAATAGGTGTTGAGAAAATGGAGCAAGCGAGAGAATACAAGACGTTCAAGGAGTTTAGAGGCAAAAGGCAGGAGGGAGACTGGTCGATAGTTAGAAAGACAGGTAGGGTCAAGCTTGCTGTTTTTGAGTAATGGTATGACGGTTGCATGTTTGAAGGAGGATGGAAAGGTTCAAGAGCAGAGGGAGGAGTTAAAAATGTGTGTGACCGTATACATGCTGCATAAAATGTAAGCTACATGTAGACGCTGCAAATCAATGTTAACAATACAATATTTCAAATAAAATAGCATTAGATCAAAAGAAGTATACAATGTAATCCAATAAAGTCACCATCAATCAATAAGCATACATGAATTACATCCCAAAACAATTAAAATAGCATCCATACCAATTACCCAATTAACTATAGCAACCGTTAAAGAGAACAAGTTACCATCATACAAAATAGGACACTAACAATTACAATATACAAAAGCAAGCCTCACCATTACCTAAAGTACAGCATAGAAGCCCAAAAATTACATCGATCTAATTATAAAATACATTGAACACACATCTATGCATAGCAGCATAGCCACAATCATTTAAAATAGTGCAAAGCAAGCTTTTAAAACAATATCATTTCTTACCCTGTATGTATATATCTCTCTAGACATACATATATACATACATACAGTGGCAAGAAATGATGTACATTAAAAAAAAAACAACACATGAAAAAAGCAACAAAAAACACAGTAACATTAAATACATTTCTTTAGTTCACTTACCATTACTTGACCGACTCCCGTTGAACAGCTTACTCACGAACCAATCCACAAACAGGAACCCATAAAATAATAAACCTGAAAATAATAAACATTAAAATAATACAACACGACAATCCAGGGGTCTTCTGCTTCTAATCCATCTTCATCTGTATTCTTGTTTCTTCTATCTTCTTCTGAGGTCTTCTTCCCGTCTGCTGCCACGCCTTGGTCTTCTTTCTTCGCCGGAGGTACTTTCTCCTCGGCGTCTGGCTTCAAAATGAGACGACATAGGCTTTTAAAGGCCTATGACGTCACATTTTCGTCATGGTTTCCACGGCCCTAATTGGGCCGTGAAAACCATGTGTTTTGGCCGATAAAAAAAAAAATATGACGTCACTTAAAGGCAATGAAAGCACAGCCAATCAGAATGGCTTTGCTTCAATTGCCTTTAAGATGACGTCATTAAAAGAAACATGGCCGGCCTCACATGGTATGGCAGCCAATCAGAGTGTGGGAACTCCATCCCATCTCTGATTGGCTCTAGTAGACCATGTGACAGAGGCTTGGGGAATAACGGATATGACGTCATTGAAAGCCTGTCACATGGTACTAGAACCAATCAGAGTAGGGATAGACTTCCCACGCTCTGATTGGCTACCATATCAAGTGAGGCTGGCCATGTTTCTTTTAATGACGTCATCTTAAAGGCAATTGAAGCAAAGCCATTCTGATTGGCTGTGCTTTCATTGCCCTTAAGTGATGTCATATTTTTTTTTTTTATCGGCCAAAACACATGGTTTTCACGGCCCTATCAGGGCCGTGGAAACCATGACGAAAATGTGACGTCATAGGCCTTTAAAAGCCTATGTCGTCTCATTTTGAAGCCAGACGCCGCGGAGAAAGGACCTCCGGCGAAGAAAGAAGACCAGGGCGTGGCAGCAGACGGGAAGAAGACCTCAGAAGAAGATAGAAGAAACAAGAATACAGATGAAGATGGATTAGAAGCAGAAGACCCCTGGATTGTCGTGTTTTATTATTTTAATATTTATTATTTTATGGTTTATTATTTTATGGGTTCCTGTTTGTGGATTGGTTCGTGAGTAAGCTGTTCAACGGGAGTCGGTGAGTGGGTCAAGTAATGGTAAGTGAACTAAAGAAATGTATTTAATGTTACTGTGTTTTTTGTTGCTTTTTACATGTGTTGTTTTTTTTTATTGTACATCATTTCTTGCCACTGTATGTATGTATGCATGTATGTCTAGAGAGATATATACATACAGGGTAAGAAATTATATTGTTTTAAAAGCTTGCTTTGCACTATTTTAAATGATTGTGGCTATGCATAGATGTGTGTTCAATGTATTTTATAAATAGATAGATGTATTTTTTGGGCTTCTATGCTGTACTTTAGGTAATGGTGATGCTTGCTTTTGTATATTGTAATTGTTGGTGTCCTATTTTGTATGATGGTAACTTGTTCTCTTTAACGGTTGCTATAGTTAATTGTGTAATTGGTATGGATGATATTTTAAATGTTTTGGGATGTAATTCATGTATGCTAATTGATTGATGATGACTTTATTGGATTACATTGTATACTTCTTTTGATGTAATGCTATTTTATTTGAAATATTGTATTGTTAACATTGATTTGCAGCGCCTACATGTAGCTTACATTTTGTGCAGCATGTATACAATGTAAATGCAATGTTTTAAGTGGCATTCGAGGCTTTGGATTGGCATTTGATTTTTTAGATTGGATGATTACATTTGATTTGTTTAGGAAATCGCATTGTATTTCATTGAGGATGTTATGGATAAGTGGTATTTTTATATGAGCATGTTTTTGTTAACCCTGACACATTTATTTGTATATTGGTTCATCATGTGTGTATATATATATATGTATGTGTGTATATATATATATATATATATATATATATATATATATATATTTTTTTTTATATATATATATATATATATATATAAAACACAAAAAAGTGTGGCGCCAAAAAATAATAATATTAGTGATATAATAAATTAAATGTGACTATAGTTGATGAATAAAAAGTTGTGTAAAGTGAATGATGTATGAAAGGGTTAATATCTCAATATACTAATGTGACCTTAGTGCATATGAATACAACACAACCAATAAAAGTATACAAAACAGTGCATGAACGTGCAAAAAAGAAAAAAAGAGAGACACAAAAATCAAAAAACTCCAACCAGTCCTTCCATAATTAGTCCATGATGATAGGATGTCTGATGTTGAAAGGGGTCTTTAGGCTGCTCTCACACAGGGTAAACCAACTCCACAGATATCTACAGACAAAAAAAGAGAGAGAGCGCACGCCCCATAGCATAATACTGCATAAAAATTTATTAAAACAAGGAAGGGGATGGGAAATGGGGGGGGTAGGAATCGCACTCACAAGATGCAAATGGTTAAAAAGGCAATTTGTGATTATATCACCACCATCCGGTTCTGGATACTGCAACACGTCTCCGTGGACTCCTTCAGGGCTGCCAGACACGATCACCAGGGACCAGATGTTAAAGGCTCCGTTCGCTGTCTGTATAGAGTCCAAAACTCCAGCTCACACTTCCAATGGCCGCCGATCGGATTCCCGCGCTTGGTGTAGGCTGCTGCGCGTGCGCGGCGTCGTCGTGATGACGTAATCGCGCTCTCAGTACCCTAACGCGTTTCGTCACCTGACCGGTAACTTTCTCAAAGGGTCATCAGCCCTTTGAGAAAGTTACCGGTCAGGTGACGAAACGCGTTAGGGTACTGAGAGCGCGATTACGTCATCACGACGACGCCGCGCACGCGCAGCAGCCTACACCAAGCGCGGGAATCCGATCGGCGGCCATTGGAAGTGTGAGCTGGAGTTTTGGACTCTATACAGACAGCGAACGGAGCCTTTAACATCTGGTCCCTGGTGATCGTGTCTGGCAGCCCTGAAGGAGTCCACGGAGACGTGTTGCAGTATCCAGAACCGGATGGTGGTGATATAATCACAAATTGCCTTTTTAACCATTTGCATCTTGTGAGTGCGATTCCTACCCCCCCCATTTCCCATCCCCTTCCTTGTTTTAATAAATTTTTATGCAGTATTATGCTATGGGGCGTGCGCTCTCTCTCTTTTTTTGTCTATATATATATATATATATATATATATATATATATATATATATATATATATATACACACACATGATGAACCAATATACAAATAAATGTGTCAGGGTTAACAAAAACATGCTCCAATAAAAATACCACTTATCCATAACATCCTCAATGAAATACAATGCGATTTCCTAAACAAATCAAATGTAATCATCCAATCTAAAGCATCAAATGCCAATCCAAAGCCTCAAATGCCACTTACACTGGCGACACACTTTATTCGAGCTCGGCTAGTCCCACGAATTCGGGTATACCCGGGTGTATTGAGGTTTGTGACTGTTTTCTGCCCGAGTGCATTGGGTTATTTTCCAGGCAGGGATTGAAGCATTTTATTCCCGCTGGCTGCAATACTGCACAGTGTATATATATATATATACTGCATTACAATTCATGAATTTATGCCATCTGGTAGACACGCGAAGCATTGCAGCCTATTAAATCCTAATCATTATCATTTAACAAATCAGCCGCCCGTCAGCAAGGCATGAACCCAAGCTGGATAGGCAAACGCAACGGGGCTTGTCAGAGGTGAGGAGCGGCGCATTCCAGGTATCTGCCAGGTACATACTGGGTATTTGCTCGAATAAAGTTTGTCGGTGCAGTAAAACATTGCATTTACATTGTATACATGCAGCATAAAATGTAAGCTACATGTAGACGCTGCAAATCAATGTTAACAATACAATATTTCAAATAAAATAGCATTACATCAAAAGAAGTATACAATGTAATCCAATAAAGTCACCATCAATCAATTAGCATACATGAATTACATCCCAAAACAATTAAAATAGCATCCATACCAATTACACAATAAACTATAGCAACCGTTAAAGAGAACAAGTTACCATCATACAAAATAGGACACCAACAATTACAATATACAAAAGCAAGCCTCACCATTACCTAAAGTACAGCATAGAAGCCCAAAAAATACATCTATCTAATTATAAAATACATTGAACACACATCTATGCATAGCAGTATAGCCACAATCATTTAAAATAGTGCAAAGCAAGCTTTTAAAACAATATAATTTCTTACCCTGTATGTATATATCTCTCTAGACATACATGCATACATACATACAGTGGCAAGAAATGATGTACAATAAAAAAAAACAACACATGTAAAAAGCAACAAAAAACACAGTAACATTAAATACATTTCTTTAGTTCACTTACCATTACTTGACCCACTCACCGACTCCCGTTGAACAGCTTACTCATGAACCAATCCACAAACAGGAACCCATAAAATAATAAACCATAAAATAATAAATATTAAAATAATAAAACACGACAATCCAGGGGGTCTTCTGCTTCTAATCCATCTTCATCTGTATTCTTGTTTCTTCTATCTTCTTCTGAGGTCTTCTTCCCGTTATATATATAGTTTCTTTCATTTTTATTTTATTTTTTCATGATGAAGTACAAAGGAATGTGTGAAGGGTGGGTATGTGGCCAGGATGGCTTAACACCTTAATTACCTTTGCGGTTAGTACCCAATAAGGTGATTAAGGGGTTCATTGATATTTGAATGTCATTGCAATGTATTGGCTATGTATTATTTTGGCAAAGGAACACAAGGATGATGCTGGTGACGGGGCCTTCTTATTGAAGAGGTCAGTAGAATTTTCTTTATTTTACTATGCTACTTAATGTATTTAATAATGGCCAAATAATGTATTATCCCTATCCGGATAATAGTTATTTGGCACTTTATTGTACTGTATATGGTGGGGTGAAGGAAGGGGGTATTGGCCCCAAGGGTATGTGGTAGGACTCCCTTGTGGGTGAGGGTGGTTAGGCCTCAGGGGGTGGGTGGTAGTGGGGGAGGGTATGTGGGTGATGGTGGGTTAACCCCTTAATGACTGAAGCGGTTCATAACCGCAATGGTGATTAAGGGGTTAGGGGACATTACATTGGATGTTTTTATACTTGTGTCTGTTTTGCAGAAGTGGATGGGGCATGAGCAGGATGAAGATGAGGATGGACTTCATTGTGGCAGCCGGACATGGGTGAGTGCTACATTTATTTAATGTATTTATTGTTCTGTATGTATTTTAAATGGACACATGCACTATTATCCATGTGTGGATAATAGTCATTGTGCCCATTACTATATTGTATGTTAGGGGGGTATAGATGTTGTTGGTGTAATATATATATATATATATATATATATAATATATATACATGTAGAGGTATCAGTACCGTGTTAGCCGAGCTTCAATAATCAAAAAATAAATAGATGATACCGTTCTGTGGCTAACGAAATGCTTTTATTTGTGCGAGCTTTTGAGATACACTGATCTCTTCTTCCGGCGATGTTACAATGAATGAAGCAAAAGGTATACTTAAAAACAGTGTCTCTTGGAATGTTATCTGTGCTGTTCCTTCCCCCGGTGTGGATGTGTTTTATGGCTAGAGGTGTCAAAAGGTTACTGAAAGCAAGTGAAGAAAGAGTGTGTATGTGTATCAGTGTGAATAAAAATGAATGGAGAGCCTACAGTATATACAGTGCTTTACACAAGGTGTGTGTGGAGTGGGAGTGGATATAAATGGTGTGGGTGGGTGTGGAAATGTGAGAGTTTGTAGCACAACTAAAAGTGTGTGTGGATACTTAGTGGTCCCTATTGGTGTATAGGGATGGAAAAACAAGGAATATTAGTATGTGTGCGAGACAGCTGTGTGTGCATACATATAGCACAGTATGTACAGACATGGCCTTTAGCACTCATGGGACGAGAGTTCACTACTGTCATGAAATCCGCTGAGACGGAAGAAACGCGTAGGGTCACGTGGCATTGAAACTACGGTGGTCGAGCAGTCCAGACGCCAGAGTGAGGACGTCAGTGAAAGTCTCCCTGGTCCCTGATTCATATGAGAGTAATGGCGGCCGCACGGAACTGACAAGCTTTGGTCTAAAGGAAGAATATCCATTTCGGTGATTGCTGCAACAGCAAACGTTTATTTGGAGCCATTTTGGACGCAATCGTGTGGAGGTTACTGTGGAGTCTTCAATCTGGTGCATGGGCTGGTCCCATAACATGCCTTATTTTTATTGACAAAGTGTGAGTGTGCATTTGTCTGTCCATGATTTATTACAAATTTTATATTATCTGATTTTATAAGAGGATCGGGCGCTTTTTCTCTTCTTTTTTCTAATAGGTTCTTTGGGAGGGTGTTGAGCCCAAGAAGAAGCAGCCTGGACTTTATTATTGTCATTTTCATGGACTCATATGGACTCAAGTATCGTTATTTTTATTTATAGTTTTCCTAATTTCAAGGCTTATTTTTAACACTTTTTTATGTTATCAACTTTTTCAACTATATAGTTTATTTTTTATATTTTTCTAGTCCATAGGTCACATTAGTGTGATCATCCCATTTTTCACTTTTGTACTCATTTTTTCATTTTTATTTTTATTTTCATTTTTATTTTTATGCACATTTTATATTTTTTGGGCAATTTATTTTATACAATTATATTAATAATTGTTTCATACCACAAGCATATTGGCATGTTATATTTTAAATAGGCATCTGTGCTGGGTGCAACATCTTGCCACATCTGATCAGGGCTGCAGCAATTTGGGTGTAGTGGGTGAAGGGCGCTGTCTTTATTATTGTTATATATATATATATATTTATATATATATATATATTTAGTTAGTGTGGGGCTGTTGTGTGTGTTTTCTTTTTATTGTGGGTAGCGGGGGTGGGTGAAGGGGGTATTAGCCCCAACGGTGGTTTGTTTAAGGCTTGCGGGTGGGTACCGGGAGGGTTTAACCCCTTCATGACCGTAGCGGTATTAACTGCTATGGTCGTGAAGAGGTTAAGAGCACCCGCAACCCCCCCGCAAGCCCTAAACAAACAACAAGGCATAAATACCACCTTCACGCACCCCCGCTACCAACAATAAACCTGGAACAGTTGTTTACCCCTTCATTGCCTTACCAGTTAACCGCTAAGGTATTGAAGTGGCCTTTAAATGCATTTTTCCTGCCTCGGATGCATGCCGGAGGGCTCCGGTGCTGGTATTAATGGTATCAGCTCAGGAGTACCCCGACATCAATCCCAGCCAGGAAAAAGGCCAGAATTTTTTCTAAGTGCCGATCCGCCACTCATCAGCAGCCTCTCACCATCAACTTGCCAACTTTTTCTTGCGTGGCTGATTCGCCATAAAAACGCCATTCTAGAGTGGCGAATAGCACCGCTAAGCTACTCGCCACTACTAGAATACAGCGTGGCGGAAAATGTTTCTATTTTAGGCGGAAATTGCCTTCTCGCCTCGCCATCGGCGGAAAAAAAAAACCGCCAACAAAACTGGCGTTTTTTTTTATTCTCGCCACTTTTTCGCCCCTTACTGAATAGGAGTAGGCATTTTTGGCGGGAAACTGGCGAGAATTGCCTTTCTGCCGCTTACTGCATGATGCCCTAAAACTCACAAAGACAAAATGGCAGACTAAAATAATCAAAACAAAATGGCTGCTTTGACCCTAATGCTGTTACGTCAGACCCCCTAATGTCTCAACTTCGTCAAAAGAAATATTTATTTTATTTTATCAGGAATAAAAAATACAAATAATCATGAATAATACAATTTTCAGTCTTTATCTTCTTTGTACTGTAGTTCTTCTGTCAGTTGAAAATTGAGGGCCGGTGGATTATCATGGAAGAATAAAAAATACATATAATCATGAATAATGCAAATTTATAATAATACAAACAGAAATAATTTTGTTTAGTCTTTCTCTTCTTCGTCATGGCCACATTGCATTCTGTAGTTCATTCAGAGAGTTGGGTTTGTGTAAATCATGGCTGTAGATACACTATACACACAGTTCACACAATTTACACATGCTACCCCCTCCCCCCGCCCGTCCTTTTTGTGCAGATCTCTCTGAAAAGGAAAGAAAAAAATGAGTGCAGTTAAGTGCATATAATGGCATTGTGTACAGTATAACTACTCCATATTGAACTATGCAGTTACTACTGTCAAACTGCTGTATACTGGAACTCATTATACATTTTAACTACTGTATAACTACTGTAAAATACATTGGAACAAGATTGGTAGTGCAGCTATCTCTGAAAAGAAATAATGAGTGCAGTTAAGTGCATGCTGTATACTGTAAAAAAAATCTGTGCTATACTTACCTATATCATACTGTACTTGGTGTGCCTGTACTTACCATACTACAGTACTGTACCATACTACCTTCCTCATGCATGCCCATTACGCTCTATGACAATGGGTAACACCGTTGCAATATGGTCAATATATTTATTACATCGTTCCACGGTGAGTACATCGTTCCAAAAACTCAGTATGCCTTTCGACAACTCATCCTTTTTGGAGGGTTTCACCACTTTTCGGATATGATCCTTCAGCTGATGCCAGACCATTTGGATAGGATTGAAGTCTGGTGATCTGTCATTGGAGGGGGGGGGGGAAGGAGAATAAGTTAAAAAGAGATACACAGTAAACAGTGGGAACAAATATGACACGGTTACCTTACTTACTCCGCTGGCGTCTTCACCCAGTTGATACCGCAGGCAAGAATATGCGCTGTTGACGTGGTGTGCTTCGGATCGTTGTCCTGGTAGAAATGGTGACCATCTGGGAATTCACGTGTTATGTATTCCACAATCTCAGACACTATTTTCTCTTGGAAAAAAAGCTTTATTCATGATTCCTGTAACAAGAAAAGAAAAGTGCTCAAATAATGCACACTACAGTAGTACTTTACAGTGCATAAGGCTACAGCATGTGGCTTTGTGCATTATTTTACCATCAAAGATGACGATGCATCCTGGTCTATGCCTAGACATGGCACCCCACACATGCATCTACACTGGGTGTTTTGGAGTGGCTTCATAGATATGCATCCATTTTTGTGGAATGCAAAGGTGGCAAATCTCTCCAGCGATACAGTAGTCTCGTCAGTAAAGATGCAATCCTGAAAAGATTCGCGACTGTCGATCCATGCCTGTGCCTGCACCACTCTCTTGATCTGTTGACGTCCCTTATCATAGGGTACGCTCTGTAATGACAAGGAATAATTTTACAGGTTAGTACAGTTTCTTATACCACACTTTTACCTCCTGTACTGTCTAGTACTAACCTAACACGTCCATATTTCCATCCAATTCTGCATCTCATCTTCTTGATGCTGGTCTCTGATATGGTTAGATTGTGATTTTTATGCAGAGTGTCTTTGACCCTTAAGGCACTCTTCTCATCATTCTCTTCACTTATTTGGTCAACCAGAAGAGTTGTCTCCCTACAGTATAAAGGAAAAACAACAATACGTTACAGTAGGCCACAAGTACAGTACATAATTTATGCTCAGGCCTACAGTATGGCTAAATATATATAATACTCTATACTGTAGTTATATAAATATACAGCGATATAAGTAATAATATATATATATATATATATATATATATATATATATATATATATATATATATAACCCTGTTTACAGTAATATAGTCATATAAATATACAGCGACAACAATTATAATAGATATATACTGTATGTAATATATTTAAATAAATATACTGGTACTTTAGGTGTTTGTGTCATACTGTTTACAGTGTACTGAAATGGGGGCTTGTGAGTGCGTGATTCATAATGAGTAATAATGAAGTGTGTTATAATTAAGGAAAGAAGTACAACTCACTTTGAAATAGAATTGATTATAAGATTGCAAGAATGCAAATTTTTTATCCAGGGTGTATTGCGGTATTTTAGCGCTCGTAATATTAGCATTTTATTAGCGCTGTCTGCAATACTGCAATACCGTCTAAAAACTCAGCGGGGCGTTCGCGAGCTGTTGTCTTCGAAGTTTAATACTTTAGCAGTTCAACCTACGTCAGTACACAGTCTGCGTATGCGCGCGCAGTAATTGTAAATGTGCATATTTATACATGCATTTGCAGTGCTGTACTGTACAGTATGTCTAATTTGAAAATTGTTGAAACGCATAGGCATTTACAGTACTGTAACAGTATCACATTTCGGCATATACAGCGCTCTCCCCTCGCTCGCCCCCGCACACAAACAGGATAATTTACTGCACTGCAGTATTTCAACTTCTTATCTTATCTACAGTACAGTAAACCTCTCCCACACCATTCCTTTGAATGTGTCTTTCTGGTTTCAATCACATTCCTGCTTGATAGCTGATGATTACTGCGCATGCGTCTGTAAGTTCACCACTGCTTGCTTGCAAAGTTCAAGAGTGAGTGAACAAAAAAAAAAAAATTCTCCTCATTTTTTATTTTTATTTTCTCCACAAGCCTGCCTAAACCATCTTGATATTACGATATTCAATCTGTGCTGTAGCATTTGACTGCAACACTGTGCGTTTGACTGCACATGGTTGATTTGTGTGCTTTTTATGTATTTGGGGGTGTAGGGATCAAATTATTATGATGACCTTCCTTTTGAAAATATGCCATTTCTTTGAACTGCAGTACAGCTAATCCTTCATGCAGCTGTACCCTGTACCCCCCTCCCTCACACACACACACACAAGGCTCGCTCAAGGATTTGAAACTCTTATCGACAGACACCTCTACAGAGCCATTCCGTTTCTAAAGCTTGCCATTGTGTTTTTAATCGTCCGTCCCTAGCCGAGCATCACCTCTCTGCGCCAGCGTGCCTAATTTTCCTATTGTTGGCTATGAGTCACCTCTCTGTAATCCTCTTTGGGAAGGGAGCTAGCTGATGATTACTGCGCATGACTCACCCATACACCCCCCCCAACCCTTTGAGGCTTTGTTTACGGTAACGCTTTTGATAATCCCTTCTCGAATTTGATATGTAAATCTGATTTGCACAGCACTGTGAAAGTGAGAGTTAAAAAAAACATTATCTGATTCATGTTGTTGATGCAGTAAATTACCACTTTTTGTCATTCTTTCTTTTTCTTTGGTGTAGGTGTGTGTTGGGGGGGGGGTGTCAATGATTATGATTATCATGAATGTAAATAAATATTTATTTTATTTTATCAGGAACAAAAAATACAAATATAAAATAATCATGTATAATACAAATGCAGTCTTTATTCAGTTCTTCTGTCAGATGAAAATTGAGGGCCGGTGGATAATCATGAATAATGCACATTGATAATAATATTAATTAATAATACATAATATATAATAATATATATATAATAATATAAATTTTCCATCTTTATCTTCTTCCTCATTCTGTGTACAGTACAGTAGTTCATTGAGAGAGGAGAGGTTTTGTGTACACCATGACTGCAGTTTAGATACTGTACACTTAACTGTACAAACAGTTCACAAACTTTACACGATACCCCCCCTCTCCCCCAGTCCATGCTTTTTTTCTGAAAAGACAAAAAAACAAAAAAATAGTGCAGTTAGGGCATGTGTGCTGTATAGTACTCTCAAACTTGTCTATACTGGAACTACTGTAAACTGTGACTACTGTTAAATACTTTGTAACCAGATGGCTGGTGCTGCTCTCTCAGGAAAGAAAAAATTGAGCAGTTAGGTGCATACTGTATTATGGCATTGTGTACTGTACAGCTACTCCATATTGGACAACAGTATGCAGTTAGTACTGTCAAACAAGTCTATACTGGAACTAGTGTATAGTGTTACTACTGTTAAATACTTTGTAACCAGATGGCTGGTGCTTCTCTCTTTGGAAGGAAAAAAATTGAGCAGTTAGGTGCATATTGTATTATGGCATTGTGTACTGTATAGCTACTCCATATTGGATAACAGTATGCAGTTAGTACTGTCAAACTAGTCTATTCTGGAACTACTGTATATTGTGACTACTGTTAAATACTTTGTAACCAGATGGCTGGTGCTGCTCTCTCAGGAAAGAAAAAAATTGAGCCATACTTACCTGTATCATACTGTACTTACAATACTACAGTACAGTACTATACCATAATACATTCCTGATGCTTGCCCACTACACGCGATCACAAAAGGCAACACAGTCGCAATATGGTCAATATATTTATTGCATCGTTCCACGGTGAGTACATCGTTCCAAAAACTCAGTATGCCTTTGCGCCAACTCATCCTTTTTGGAGGGTTTTTCGACTTTTCGGATATGGTCCTTCAGCTGATGCCAGACCATTTTGATAGGATTGAAGTCTGTCATTGGAGAGATGGGGAAAAAAAGAACAATTAGCTAAAGAGATACAGTACACAGTAAAAACAGTGGGAAAAAATAAGACACGGTTACCGCACTTACTCCGCTAGCGTCTTCACCCAGTTGATACCGCGCTCAAGAATATGCGCTGTTGACGCGGTGTGCTTCGGATCGTTGTCCTGGTAGAAACGGTGACAATCCGGGAACTCACGTGTGATGTATTCCACAATCTCAGGCACAATTTTCTCTTGGAAGAAAGCTTTATTCATGATTCCAATAACAAGAAAAGAAAAGGGCTCAAAAACTGCACACTAGTACAGTACAGTGCATAAGGCAAAAGCGTGTGAAATACATTTTACTGTACCTTCAAAGATGATGATGCATCCTGGTCCATGCCTAGAGATGGCACCCCACACATGCATCTTCACTGGGTGTTTTGGACGCGGATTCATAGATATGCAACCTTTTTTGTGGAATGCAAAGGTGGCAAATCTCTCCAGGGAAACAGTAGACTCGTCAGTGAAGATGCAATCCTGGAAAGATTCTCCACTGTCGATCCATGCCAGGGCCTGGACTACTCTCTTGATCTTGTTAACGTCCCATATCATAGGGTACGCTCTGTAATGACAAGGAATAATTTTATAGGTACAGTACAGTTTCTTAAACAACACTTTTACCTCCTGTACTCTCCAGTACTAACCTCACACGTCCATATTTCCATCCAATTCTGCGTCTCATCTTCTTTATGCTGGTCTCGGATACAGTGAGATTGTGATTTTGCTGCAGAGTGTATTTGACCCTTAATGCACTCTTCTCATCATTCTCTTCACTTATTTTGTCGACCAGAAGAGTTGTCTCCCTACAAAGTACAGAAAAACAACAATCCGGTAAGTTACAGTGCAGTAGGCCACAAGTACAGCACATCATTTGCAGTAAAAATAGTATAAAATTAGATAGGTCTACACAATATATAGTTCTATTAATATGCAGCAATATACTGCACCGACACACTTTATTCGAGCAAATACCCAGTATGTACCTGGCAGATACCTGGAATTCGCCGCTCCTCACCTCTGACAAGCCCCGTTGCGTTTGCCTTCCCAGCCTGGGTTCATGCCTGGCTGACGGGCGGCTGATCTGTTAAATGATAATGATTAGGATTTAATAGGCTGCAATGCTTCGCGTGTCTACCAGATGGCATAAATTCATGAATTGTAATGCAGTATATATATATATATATATATATACTGTGCAGTATTGCAGCCAGCGGGAATAAAATGCTTCAATCCCTGCCTGGAAAATACCTCAATGCACTCGGGCAGAAAACAGTCACAAACCTCAATACACCTGGGTATACCCGAATTCGTGGGACTAGCCGAGCTCGAATAAAGTGTGTCGCCAGTGTAAACAATAGATATACTGTAGTTATATAAATATACCGAAATAACTATAAAATTAGATAGGTCTACACAATATATAGTTCTATTAATATGCAGCAATATAAACAATAATAGATATACTGTATTATATAGTTATATAAATATACTTACGCGTTAGTTACCATTGGTGTCCTTGTGCGGTTTTTGGTTTTTCCGTGTGCATGATAGCACACGGTGGTTGATGGCACAACGAGGCCAGAAGCAGCTAACCAGCGTTGGATATCTGCAATTCGATGTCCGCTCGTGTAAATCTCCTTAATTCTCATGCTGAGATCCTTTGAAATCTTTTTAACAGGCATTGCTGCGAGTAGAAAGAAATACAAACACAAGAATGTATATTCGATGTTTAGTCGATGTGTATTCAATGTGCAGTGAATTCACAAAATGGATGGTGTATTTATACGTTAATAACTCACATTAGAGTAAGCCCACTTTCAACACCTGTACCTCGTCGCCATGCATTAAAGGTTACACACTTTGCATAGCCCACCACTTGATGATCTTTATCTGAACTTGCCCTTGTCCAGATACTGCATTGTGCCATCTGCTTCCATGGATCAACCCCGATTCTACGGACACAAGAAGCCACTCGCCTCTGCCGTGCCTGTCACACAGAAAAAGCGAAAGGCGGCAGCCGTTTCCAAGCCAAGGCCAAAGCCACAGGCTAAGGCCAATAAAGAAAACCTTCTGCTGACCCCAAAGGCTAAGGGTTTTAATACACGTAAGCCTTATTATGTCAAGAAGAAATACGGTGATACACTCAATGCAAAACAAATGGCAGCCAACCCATCAAACCCGCAGACCACGTCCTCCAATACGCTTCGATGACTCTGCCGCCGCTCTCCCAAAAATCTACA
This sequence comes from Ascaphus truei, assembly GCF_040206685.1. NCBI lineage: Eukaryota > Metazoa > Chordata > Amphibia > Anura > Ascaphidae > Ascaphus > Ascaphus truei. Next base: position 426,764,193 of record NC_134483.1, read on the forward strand.
GCCCATCTTCTCCACTACATGTCCACGACGCTGCCGCTGCTCTCCTGGAAACCCACAGCCCATCTTCGCCACTGCTTTTTGTCGTTGTTGCCGCTGGTGCCCCTGAAATCAATGGGTCACTTTCTCCATTCCGCTTTGACGACTCTGCCGTTTCTCGCCCAGAAATCCATAGGTCGCTTTCTCCATCCCTCTTCGACGACGCTGCCGCTTCTCTCCCGGAAATCCACAGGTCACCTCCTCCATCCTTCTTCGGCGACGCTGCCGCTTCTCTCCATGGAACCCCCATCTTATCCTTCGTAGTACCCATCCACCCAGATGTCCACAGCACGCCATGCATAAGAACCAGCTCGTTAGACCGCATGCTGAATGGGTTAAGTGTGGCAATCCCCGGGAACTCTACTGTGCTGGTAAAGATAGATCTGCTTTTAGAGACCATGCTAAATATGGATCAACGGATGCAGAAGATGGATCAATGGATGGAGAAGATGGATCGACGGATGGAGAAGATAGAGACTGACATAGAGGGGATACATAATTTGCTCGGTCTTCATGCCCCTGTATCCCCGATGCTGGAGCAGAAGGGTGGCATGGATGTGATGAATGGGACCTTTGACCGCCTTCCAACACCAAGCGCACCTCCTCCACCAGAAGAATTTGTGTACATGTATGCCGTTGAGGAGGAGGATAACATGACAACCCCGTCAAGACCACGCCAGGAGACAACACGGTGACCAAGACAGGAGGAAAGCTTCCTCCCAGACAACCTACCCTCACCCGCCACCACAAGTACACCCAATCACAGAAAAACACCCGCTTCCAGAACCCAACCTACATACTCTTGCATCGATACGGTGCCCGACATCATCCTGCACGAACTGCCACCGGCACTCAGGGAGAAGTATAGGGTGATGAGTGCTGGTTTACCCCAGAAGTATGCCATGTTAATTTTTTAGCACCACGTGTCCTACTTGGTGTACTGCGGGTGGGCCTACAATGTGAACTACGAAGGAAATAGCGAAAAAGGGAGCTTCCTGAAAATTTAAGAAGGACAATTGTGGAGGAATTGCAGCGCTATTTTTCAATTACAGATCCTTTAATGAAAATCGTTCGAGACTCCATTAATGGCATTTTGCACCATACAAGGCATCAGCCCTGGAAGGACAATCTGGTGGGGATCGCATTTGCGTGACTGTTCAACTGTTGTTTATTTTTTGTAAATGTTTTGACTTTCTAAACTTTAATAAAGGAGATGTTGCGTGTTTTAACTTGTATTAATAAAGAAATGTTTTTCCTTACTGTACACAGGACCTACACAATTCCAGTCCCCGAGGGCCGCAAACAGGCCCGGTTTTCAAGGTTATCCTTAAAACCGTACAGAGTAGGTTGATGCAACGCACAGCAAAGAGGGGGTGACAGCAGGTCTGGCAAAAATCTTCTTTATTAAAGAGGCATTAAAATGTGGAAGGCTGCAACCTTCTACGCGTTTCGTGCAATGAAAGTTGCACTTTATCAAGAAGTCAGTTTAAACATGGTATGACACACTATATATAGGGACAGTCTGCCGTTTTGGCGCCAAAAAACACTATTTGGAATTTGCATAAATGTTTAATTATACACAGCTGCGCCAGCGCTATGCCAGAAGTGACTAACTACCTGTTCAGCTCCTGAGACATCCGCCTGCCAAGCAATCCTGCTCTGTGATACGCACAGCAGGGCAATGGAGGGCGAAATCTCGCGAGATGCGTTCCAGGGTGGTCACGACTGCTCGCGCATGCGCAGTTTGCCTTTGGTAATAAAAAGGAAATCCCGATCCCCTTAAAGGGGACAGCTACTGTCCTGTATGTGCGCGCATGCGCATGAGTGGCTCTGTGAGTATAGATACAGCAAAAGCGGCAAGATATTGGTGTAAACGACCACCACAAGGGAGACAATAATGGAAATGCCCCATAAACCTATGGAGACACCCATAGCATGTACCAACTGATGGGGGAAGTGATACACCAACTGTATGGCACATAGAGAGTTCTAAATTGTATGAAACTAATTTAGGCAGACTGTACCCCATACATACAAAACATCTAATAATTGTCAAATTAAAAACAAAAATTTAATCAAACAATATAAAAAAAAATATATAAATAACTATAATCCTAACTTATACCTATATTAAAACCATTCGTACAGCCCTCCAGAAGAACAGAGGAAGAATTAAACAGAAAAAAGTTGTATTCAATATTTCCTTGTACACTATGTTACAGAATCAGGACAAATCAGAAAAAACAACTCAGAAAAAACAATCATATGTATCTGAAGCAATTCTCATTTGTTAACCTTATTACAACCTTCATAAGTCAATAAAGTTGTTTCCATTGAGTGAAATATCTCACCCAACCTAATGACATAAACATTAACATTGAATATTGTTTTTCAATTTTGGTACAGAGTTGCTAACTTTTCGTGAACTAAAAACATTTCTTGTTAACTACATGATTGTACTGCTTTATTTGGAACACTAGAACCATATTGTATAGTCATGATAATATGATCCTCAACCAGACATAATTGTTTTACTTTTGTTCCAAATTAGATGAGAATTAAAGTGTCTATCTACAGGCATACCCCGCATTAACGTACGCAATGGGACCGGAGCATGTATGTAAAGCGAAAATGTACTTAAAGTGAAGCACTACCTTTTCCCACTTATTGATGCATGTACTGTACTGCAATTATTATATATGTGCATAACTGATGTAAATAACGCATTTGTAACAGGCTCTATAGTCTCCCCGCTTGCGCACAGCTTCGGTACAGGTAGGGAGCCGGTATTGCTGTTCAGGACGTGATGACAGGCGCATGCGTGAGCTGCCGTTTGCCTATTGGGCGATATGTACTTACTCGCGAGTGTACTTAAAGTGAGTGTACTTAAAGCGGGGTATGCCTGTATTAATGTTTCATTTCAGAAAATGATTAATACTCCATTCAATATTTATTCCATCAGGAAAACGGGTTTTTAGCGTGAAGATCCAGTAGGACTCTCTACAGTCTAACCTTTTTACCAAATCTCCTCCCCTCATTTTAGGTAAAATTCTCTCCATTCCCAAGAATGAGAAATTCTCAATACCCCCCTTCCCACACTCAGAAAAATGTTTGGAAACCGGGTGTACCAGGTCTCCTTTTTTAATTAATCTAAAGTGTTCTTGCATTCTAATTTTGAGGGACCTCGTTGTTCTTCTGACGTATCTTTTCCCACAGCCACAACTGATTACATAAACCACAAAAGATGTATTGCAATTAATGAAATCTCTAATTTCGAAACGTCTGTGAGGGCTGTGGGAAAAGACATATCTGGAAGGTTTCATGTACTTACACATATTACAATTATTGCATCTGAATGAACCTTTAGTCCTAAAGGTGTTGATATCAATGTTTACATCTGGAATTACACTAGGAGATAGATAATTAGAAATAGTCTTGGCCTTCCTATAGACAATTTTAGGACCCATTTTGGTATACTCTCCCAGGATGGGATCCATGCGTAATAGGCCCCAATGTTTATTAATTATCTTGTTCACTTGGCCACTGGCTTGACTATATTGTGTAATAAACAAGGGGGGTGTGCTTCCCAGTCTATTCTTATCACTTTTCTGCCCAACCTCCCTCACCCTTGACTCTCTGGTGGGGAGTAATGTACTTCTTTCTTTTTTAACTACTACATAAAAATGGAAAGAATTCCTAGAGGTTTAAGAGTAAAGAAAGCTCCAACTTTTGGATTTCCTGATAAGGACTTTGAGAATCAGTGGATTCAAACGCTTAACCACTGCTCCTTTAAGCTGATGGATCTTATATTGCAGCAAAAGATTAAGGAGAAGGACTCTATTGATATTCAGATTAAAGATTTACAAGATAAGCTGCGCCTGTTCCAGGATATGAGAGGTTTCGCCAGTTATGATAAAATACTATCTAATATTGTTGATGAAGCAGAACGTGAAATTATGATTAGGAAACAGAACAAATACGATCGAGACCGCATTGATTATGAGAAAAAACAAATTTATAGATGGCAAAGAACTGCTACTGTCTTTGATCGATCCTCCCTAAATACATCTAGGAGTAACACACGCAGATCAACACCAAACAAATCAATATTAAAAGGCAGTAATAGTGAACATCTAAGCGGTGATTCTGAATTTTCAGATGGAGAAAGTGCTTCACATTCTGTCTCATTTGTAGATATGGAGACAAGGTCCAGTAATGTTGATTGTGAAACCATTCCCCAATCCAGGGACACAAGGGGCTCAATTGATGTTAACCCTCCAAGAGGAGATTCTCAGGCCGGCAGATCAAATGACTCTTATCATCATGTACAGCAGTCAAAAAACTACTCAGTCTTCAGGAAAAACGAAAAAGAACCAGGAGGGGGAAGAAAAGATGCAGGGGGAAAAAGAGCACACAAGAGAAAGAAGAATTACTAACTAACTCTAATAATGTTATAAATCTTTCAGGCATTGAGCTAACCAAACCAGAGATTTCTCTCCTCAACAAAGGCCTAAAATATGCGCCCACTATGGGCATTGATTTGTTTGGAACAGTTATAGATGTACATAAGTATGTCCGCAAACTGACCCTAAAAAATTTTTTCCATCTGAAAAGTGGGGACAAATCTCTGACTGAGACTTCACTCGAGGCTAGTCCTCCAGTGAACTCTACTGGTTCTGCCTTGAACATAGGTGCTTCTGATTCCCCCCCCCCCCTCAACAGGTTACATTGGACTCTTTTAAAGATATATGTGCCCTAAGAGATTTGAATGACCTCGATGACCAAAGTAATTATGTTGAAGATTCCCAGACTTATAGTTTTGGAGACTGGGATTCCAAGTTTAAAGAGAAATCGGTGGTTTACCCTTCATTTGCTAAGGGTCCTTATCTGTCAATATTTGAAAATCTGGTAATTCGTGACCTTAGGTTTCTAGCTCATGGTTTCTCATTCTCAGGCATTAGTAATGATAATCTGAATAGGGAGGAACGTTTGGCCATTAGAACATTACAGAACAACCCCATGTTGGTAATTAAAAATGCTGATAAGGGAGGGGCAGTGGTGGTTCAGAGTAGGACAGACTATCTCAAGGAGGCTTTTCGCCAACTTGGTGATGTGTCCTCCTACTCTGAACTACCATATGATCCAACGCCAACCTTCTTGAAGGAATTGCAGGATTTAATTGACCTGGGATCAGCAACACAGGTTCTCAACAAAAAAGAGATGGGTTTTTTGGTTAACCCTCACCCCATAATTCCAGTTTTTCACCATCTCCCAAAGATCCATAAGACATTGGTCGACCCTCCTGGTCGTCCAATTGTCTCTAGTATTGGATCTTTGGGAGATGGTTTATCCCGTTATGTTAATGCTTATTTACAGCCCTTTGTCAGGGCTCTGCCTTCCTTCATCCTTGATTCTGGTGACTTGTTGGTACAATTACAAAAGGTCACATGGAAACCTGACTATCTTTGGGTAACTATGGATGTGGTCTCCCTGTATTCAATCATTGAGCACGATCTGGGTTTGACAGCTGTTCGTCATTTCATTGAATGTCCAGGAAGCTCAATGTTAATGACCACTTTTATCACTGAATCTATTCTTTTTCTTCTCACACACAATTATTTTCTTTTTGAGCACCAGTTTTATTTGCAACAACGGGGGACAGCAATGGGAACAAGTTTTGCCCCCTCCTATGCGAATCTTTTTATGGGGTGGTGGGAGCATGTATTCATTTATAACAGCACTAACAAATTTAGACACAATATAGTTTTTTATAAGCGTTTTATTGACGATTTACTCATAATTTGGCACGGGAGCACAGACATATTGGAATCATTTTTTGAAAATGTTAATAATAATAATCTCAATATTCAATTTACCACCAACTTCAAAGCACATCACATTAGCTTTCTGGACATCTTACTATATGTGGATATGAACCAACAGATTCAAACGGACACCTTTAGGAAAGGCAACTCAAGAAACACGATTCTTCGGGCGGACAGTTGTCATCCCAGATCGGTGATTACTGGCATCCCCAAAAGCCAGTACCTCAGACTGAGGAGGAATTGTTCCACATTAGATGGATTCCAGACTCAGTCAGAGGCGCTCACCAATAGGTTTGTAGAAAGGGGTTATACCAGGGAGACCCTCCAACCCATAGTGGAGGAAATAATTAAAAAAGAAAGAAGTACATTACTCCCCACCAGAGAGTCAAGGGTGAGGGAGGTTGGGCAGAAAAGTGATAAGAATAGACTGGGAAGCACACCCCCCTTGTTTATTACACAATATAGTCAAGCCAGTGGCCAAGTGAACAAGATAATTAATAAACATTGGGGCCTATTACGCATGGATCCCATCCTGGGAGAGTATACCAAAATGGGTCCTAAAATTGTCTATAGGAAGGCCAAGACTATTTCTAATTATCTATCTCCTAGTGTAATTCCAGATGTAAACATTGATATCAACACCTTTAGGACTAAAGGTTCATTCAGATGCAATAATTGTAATATGTGTAAGTACATGAAACCTTCCAGATATGTCTTTTCCCACAGCCCTCACAGACGTTTCGAAATTAGAGATTTCATTAATTGCAATACATCTTTTGTGGTTTATGTAATCAGTTGTGGCTGTGGGAAAAGATACGTCGGAAGAACAACGAGGTCCCTCAAAATTAGAATGCAAGAACACTTTAGATTAATTAAAAAAGGAGACCTGAAACACCCGGTCGCCAAACATTTTTCTGAGTGTGGGAAGGGGGGTATTGAGAATTTCTCATTCTTGGGAATGGAGAGAATTTTACCTAAAATGAGGGGAGGAGATTTGGTAAAAAGGTTAGACTGTAGAGAGTCCTACTGGATCTTCACGCTAAAAACCCGTTTTCCTGATGGAATAAATATTGAATGGAGTATTAATCATTTTCTGAAATGAAACATTAATAGATAGACACTTTAATTCTCATCTAATTTGGAACAAAAGTAAAAAAATTATGTCTGGTTGAGGATCATATTATCATGACTATACAATATGGTTCTAGTGTTCCAAATAAAGCAGTACAATCATGTAGTTAACAAGAAATGTTTTTAGTTCACGAAAAGTTAGCAACGCTGTACCAAAATTGAAAAACAATATGCAATGTTAATGTTTATGTCATTAGGTTGGGCGAGATATTTCACTCAATGGAAACAACTTTATTGACTTATGAAGGTTGTAATAAGGTTAACAAATGAGAATTGCTTCAGATACATATGATTGTTTTTTCTGAGTTGTTTTTTCTGATTTGTCCTGATTCTGTAACATAGTGTACAAGGAAATATTGAATACAACTTTTTTCTGTTTAATTCTTCCTCTGTTCTTCTGGAGGGCTGTACGAATGGTTTTAATATAGGTATAAGTTAGAATTATAGTTATTTATATATATTTTTCTATATTGTTTGATTAAATTTTTGTTTTTAATTTGACAATTATTAGATGTTTTGTATGTATGGGGTACAGTCTGCCTAAATTAGTTTCATACAATTTAGAACTCTCTATGTGCCATACAGTTGGTGTATCACTTCCCCCATCAGTTGGTACATGCTATGGGTGTCTCCATAGGTTTATGGGGCATTTCCATTATTGTCTCCCTTGTGGTGGTCGTTTACACCAGTATCTTGCCGCTTTTGCTGTATCTATACTCACAGAGCCACTCATGCGCATGCGCGCACATACAGGACAGTAGCTGTCCCCTTTAAGGGGATCGGGATTTCCTTTTTATTACCAAAGGCAAACTGCGCATGCGCGAGCAGTCGTGACCACCCTGGAACGCATCTCGCGAGATTTCGCCCTCCATTGCCCTGCTGTGCGTATCACAGAGCAGGAGTGCTTGGCAGGCGGATGTCTCAGGAGCTGAACAGGTAGTTAGTCACTTCTGGCATAGCGCTGGCGCAGCTGTGTATAATTAAACATTTATGCAAATTCCAAATAGTGTTTTTTGGCGCCAAAACGGCAGACTGTCCCTATATATAGTGTGTCATACCATGTTTAAACTGACTTCTTGATAAAGTGCAACTTTCATTGCACGAAACGCGTAGAAGTTTGCAGCCTTCCACATTTTAATGCCTCTTTAATAAAGAAGATTTTTGCCAGACCTGCTGTCACCCCCTCTTTGCTGTGCGTTGCATCAACCTACTCTGTACTGGATTCTACCCTCTGGCGACAGCACGCAGATTGTGAGTAACCCTGGTGATTAACACATATATTTGTGAGTACTACTGGGGGCCAGCCCAATGAGGTTAGGGGTGGGTGTTTTTATGCAACTACCCCTGCCTTCAGGGTAACTGGAGCCCTTCCTATAGTTGTACTGTATTTATGTCCCAGGAGGTTACTTCAATACTTACTTTTACATTACAAGTAATGGGACTACATACTTGAGCACCATATTACTCCTCTGTATCCTTAAAACCGTGGCTGTTTGCGGCCCTCGAGGACTGGAGTTCTGTACACCATCCTACTGTAAATGTTTGACTTTCTGTACTTTAATAAAGGAGATGTTGCGTTTTTTTACATTTTATTAATAAATAATTTTTTTTAATAACACCATACTGTTGTGCTGTACTGTACATGTTTTGACTTTCTGTACTTTAATAAAAGAGATGTTGCGTGTTTTAACTTGTATTAATAAAGAAATGTTTTTCCTTACTGTACACAGGACCTGCACAATTCCAGTCTCCGAGGGCCGCAAACATGCCCGGTTTTCAAGGTTATCCTTAAAACCGGGACTGTTTGCGGCCCTCAAGGACTGGAGTTGTGCAGGCCCGACTGACTGTAAATGTTTTGACTTTCTGTACATAAATGTTTTCACTAGCAGTAAACCATACACCTGTTGAAGTTTTGAATTGCTTTACACTTAAAATGTTTTTACATTGTATTTGTAAATAAATGTTTTTGTACTTACTTCACCAATAAAAGAAAATGTTGATTTTTTTTTTAATTTTTCCATTGTCTCCTTTTATACTGTAACAAAATACAGTGTTTCTAGAACATACTGTACAGTACTGTCCAGGCATACTGCACTGTATACTCTAGGCATGCTCAGTACTGTACATCTCAAGAGTATAACAACAATACATGCTGTACGGGTATAGAATACACATATGTACTGGAATACATGTAGAATAAATGCATACTTTTTATTTTTTCGGGTTTATTATACAGTATATAAAAAAGTATTGTATACGGTCTGAAAACAACAGCATACTGTTTCAGGTATTCTATCCTAATCAATAACAACGGCCACTAAACTGTAGACTCCAGTACTTGTTTTTTTTTACTCAGATTCAGCAATGTGCAGGCATTGTAACACAAAGCGATATTAACCATTGAAATCCCTCCATTTGCGGTTTTCCGCATGAGATGACAAAGTTTTCTTTTCTGAGGATCAAAAAAAAAAGGAAATGTTTTACTGTAATGGTCAGTCAGTCAGTCCCCTAAAGAAGTTCCCACAGTCAGTCCCACCAATAATTTTCTCGGGGGGCGTCTCCTGTTCATATGCGCATGCGCCTACCGTCGATGTGATGACACACGTTTCAAGAAGGTTCCAATGCGCATGCGCCTAGCTTTTCACCAATTGTGCAGTATCTACTGTAGAAGCTTCTCAGCCAATGATATTGCTTACAGGAGAATCGCTTGACTTTTGAACCGCATTGTTATTGATATTTTCAAAATAAAAAAAAACAAAATAAAATACGGCAACATTACTCACCATAGACTTTCCCAATCAGCTGGGGCCGAGCCACTGCCAGTGCCGTATTCTTGATCATACACGTCGTTGACAGGTGACAGTGGGACTACTACACCTGTAGTCAGCTGATGAGGCTGGAAATCTCTTAGGTACATGCAAGCTTGCTGGAATCTGTACGCGAAATCCAGCTGAGGCTGCAGGTATCCGGGCGGGGACAGACAGCAAGGGTTGCCGGTCACCAGGTTTTCACTGACGGTCGGGCCGTTATTGGAAGCTGCCTTTGTCGCTGTCACATTGCTTACCTGCAACTGACGTTTCTTAGTTGGTTTTAACACGACCTTTCGCCTTTTGCAGTCTCCATGATCATAGATATGGGAAAAACCCGGTGATACACACCAATACCCTCCAATAACATCGGGATCAATACGAAAAAAACATGGATCGCTACATAACTTTTTCCTTATTGCACGCTTCCACACATGAGCATCTGGCGAAAATTTGTAAAAGTCATAGTTTTCGATAAAATACTGATAAATTTCAACAACTGTTGCCATCTTATCATCTGTTGCATTAATCGCGGCCCATATTAAATAAGCATACGTTCTGTTGGGTTTTTGGAACACGGACTGCAGTTGTGCACTCAAGGCGGGACTCTCAGGACAATAACCAGAACAGAAACTGTGCTTGTCTTTTTTTAATATGAAAAGCCTAAATTGATACATTATTGTAACTTCTTCCTTCAGTCCCAAGGCCAATTTACAATGGACCACTGTGGTATTTTTTTAAACACCTGCAAGTCGATACATTACTGAAGCGCATGCGCATTACAATTCATGAATATCTGCCATCTGGCGGATACGCGAAAAATTGCAACCAATTAAATCTGAACCATTATCAATAAACACATTAACCGCTCATCAACATCGGGTGTGAATGCAACATGAATGCGGAATAAATGCGGAAGGAATGCGGCATGAACGTGGTGAAGTGCAGTGAAGTGCGTGGCATTCGGAAAAAAAATCCAAAACATTTCGGAGATGTTGGAGAATAAAAGGGGACGCAGCTGTATATGTGGCCAATTTATTTATTGTCCCACAGTTGTAAGTTAAAGCATTCATTCAAGAACACTATATATGTCAATGTTACCCTGCTGAATCTATGTCACTGAGGAAGCCTAAAGCGAAACGCGGTTGACTGAATTTGGACATTCTAGGCCACCGTAGTTGGAAGGAGGAAGCTCTCTACTCTACCCAGCTTTAGAACTTGACTGCTGCTGATGCTGATGCGCATGTGCAAGAACGGATGCAGAGCCAAGGATCAGTGAAGGGAGAAACCAGGGCTGTGCATGAGCCCAGGGGAGTCCACTGCTGACACTGAAAGCTAACGTAATTTCCCAAGCTGAGATGGACGCCTTGCTGTTGCACTGTGAGGAAAGGGAGAGGCCGGAGTGGGAATCCTTTCAATGCCATATGTTTATGGCCGTTATTGAGTGAGTATTCTCTTTTAACCTAATTTTCTTCATTTAACGTTTTACACTATATCCTTTTCCTTTATGTTTTGAGGAACATCTAAGAAACAGTATGGGAACCTTCTTCCAATGAGCTGTAGTTTATATAAGTGTCTTTTTGTTCAATAAGACTCATAACCAGGCTGTGCAATAAGTCAATTCTAATCACCCCTTTTTTCTGTGGTTTGTTGTTTTATAATCTTTTTCCCTACATGTTTTGGGGACTATGACCACAACAACGCCCCGGAGGACTCCTTTTTTCTTTTGATTGATTCTGTGTGGAGAAATTTGAATCACCTCTATTGACTCTGGCAGCGGGACTTTTTGTGTGTCTATTGTATATCTGTATTTTTAGATCCTACATAAGGTTGGCGCTACTCAAATTTTTTTCTCTGCTTAAATTGGTTACGTGGTCTGCGGTCATGAAAAGATGCCGGATCACACATTGTATAATGTGGTCTCATCATTCACCAATTAAGGTTAATTGATAAAGTGCGTCTGTGGTTATCGATTGAGTCCGGGCATTGCAACATTGCATCCCGGCCCCAAACCGCAGACCGGGGAAAATTTAAACCACAATCCACATCACAGCCCACACATAATTAACCAGCTAACTTTTGATAGGAAGGTCCTAGCTTTCTAATTTTTGGTATGCAGAGTGCTAGGGGGTAGACATGTAATCCAGTATTGTTATAAGACTCTAACATTTAGTGTTTTAAAGTTATAGGAACTGGGACATTCACATTTTCACAGGCAGGACAGCGGATACATTAAGAATTCACTATCAGCCATGACAGGGATGAGTCATGCATAATGCAAGTCCGGACTTCTGAGACTCCTGAGTGTCTGCAAAAGTCTGGGGCTTCAAAGGATACCGACCTGGGGAAAGTGCTTAATGTCAGGAAATATATATAAACAGTTTGCCTAGCAGATGTCCGGGCATCCTGGAGAAAGGTAGACATTCTGCCACCGTGCAAGGGGGCTTGGTCAAGTATACTAAGTGTGAAGATAGTGCATGACCCTTGGCATACCGTGAAGCCCTTTGCCCAGCTGCAGGAACTGTTGTCAAATTTGCCATTGGGTGGGAATTTGCTTCCCATGCCAAGATTGGCTGTTTATTACCCAGATAGGCCTGGGAGGGTGTTATAAGCCTGTGCAGGCTATCGGACAGGGGTTCAACTGTGTTCTTCTGTGATACGAAGAAAGAAAAAGAAAAGAGAAAGCGCAAAGTCTCATAGTATAGTATATTATTGAATATAATGAAATTTCCGTCAACGGATAGGTATTGCACGTACATCAAGGTAATAGTAAAATAGCATGACATGTTATGGACATGTTACCACACACTGCATCTCCCACACTGATCGTCTGAAAGTAGCTCCTCAACCAGATACAGCATCCAGGGTCCCACTCCACGGGGATATCAGCTCCTGTAAAGCTATCTTTCCGTCCTAGTTGAACTGGTCTGTGCAATTTTTTGCAGCACACTACCAGGAAATGCTGGCTCCACGTGGCGAAGCGTGGTGATTTATTTATTTTATTAATCACTATCTGGTGCGCGGTATACATTCACTTTTTTGTCTTAGTTCTTCATGATACATCTGAAAGTATAGCGTACGGTACAAAGATAATTCCATCGTAACCAAGGATTGTGTCCCGTTACAAAAGTTCGTTGGAACTAAGAACTTGTAAACAAACTCTGCAAGCGCAGAATGAAGATATTTATTTTGGTTGAAAAACAGGGGCTGCAAGCGGTGCCCCTAGCCAAAGACGGTTTTGCGTCTCTTGTTTGCGTATCAACACCGCTCCTGGGAATTGATACGTAGAGACTGTATTTTGTGGACTTTCGTTCTGGAAACCATTTATTTCATTTTACCTCATTCCCGTAAGGGTTATTTCATGTTATTTTGTAAATCAAGCTATGTGTGTTTCTTGTGGGAATAAATTACAATTTATTTTATCTCATGTTTTGTTCAATCAAAGGATCCAGGTATTTTTGTGTGATAAGCACTGGTCTCCCGTGATAGGGGATACCCCAAAAGTTGTATCCTGAGATTAAGTGATATCTTCGGATATAGCTAAACGCATTACTCCGCCAACCTCAGACCCTGGAAAGGTTCTTACAACTTACCGCCAGAGTCCCTGCTGCAGCATCTTCCAGACAAGGTAAATGGGTATGAAGGGGTTAAAAGATATCTGCAGGTATACACAGAGTCCTTATTATAGCAGGGGCTACCCGGAATAGCAGAGGTACCCACATACATGTACAGGTATACTGAACCTAGTTTAGGGGTTCAGGGGCTGCTTCAGCTACAGTACTGTATGTTATAAAGCTGAGCAGGTTTTTAAAGTGCAATACAAAAAACCTGAGCAGGTTTTTAAAGTGTCTAAAAGTTTAAAAGTATTTTTCTCATGTGTGCCAGGAATGAGGCTAATGATTTGTTGGGAATATTCACTCACTCTATTCATGGCACTAGAATAGTGACTCATAACTTTAAGCACACAGAAGACAGGACACAATATATTTTATTAAATGGGTATAGTTTAATGTGTATATATATTGATAACCTGTAAATGAGCGATGGGAATTCAAGTCATGGCTACCAGGCTTGGTGCCTATGCGTCTGCGACACATCCAGGACTTGAAAGCCTCAGAGATCCCAGACATGTGAACCCTTTTGTTATCAAGGAGGGCTAACTGGAGTACCAATATCCTCAGATCAAAGGGTCCCTGAACCTAGCCCCAGACTAAGTAGCATTGAGCCGGTGTTTTTTTTTGAATAGTTAGTGGGCAAGATGCCGGTTCGTGCACATACTCTCTCACTGTTCTGAAGCCAGAGGTTCCAGCTTTCACAAACCTGGCAAAGTTTGTGAGTGGTTGGAGTTTAAATTCCCACGCCACTGGTTGGAGCGCAAGCAGTGGGACGGCCTGTCCCAAAGTTTATAAGACAGCTCGTCGCCCTCCCAGAACTCTCTCTGCTGTTGTTCTTTCTTGGGTGTTCCATGTGTTCCTATGTGGTGCCATGTGTTCCCAAGTGATTCCAGAAGTCCAATTTGCCATAAAGGCAAGAACAGGTCGGACCGGGCCCAGAGACGCCTTGCTGCTATTGCAAGGAGGAAGGCTGAAGGACTTTTTAAACCGGAATGTTTTCTATGTCCCCACTTCAGCACTGGACTGTTTTAAAGACTTTATTTCAACTAGGAAAGTCAGTTTGTCAACCACAGACCCCAGTAAGTGTATCTTTTTCTGTCTATTGTAATTCAATGTGTGTTTGCCTGTTTCTAAGGAATAAATTACAATTTATTTTACTTATTGGCTTTGCTCAATGATATGATCCCGGTATAAAGGTGTATTTTGCCTGATCTCCCGTTACAGGCTTATTTACTGGTGGCAGCGTGTGGGATCATTGAGCCTATGTTTTAAAATCCTGTGGGGTTCTACAACATAGTGAGAAACTCAGATATTGCGAGCTCTAAAAGCCAAAGATAACTTACACACGTTTTACAAAGTAGAGAAAGTGCAGATTCTCAGTGTCACTTAATTTAGTGCCATCAGGCGAACATGGACAAGATGTCAGGCTGGTAACGAACAAGATTTGTTGCATGGTGTGAGAGCTGCAGGGTACAGATGGACAGAGGAGCAAAGATTGTGCTCCAGGATAAATGGGAATCACAGGAAGCAAGCATGGCTTCACCAGAGGAGGGGACATCCTCAGCGGCAGCTGCAGTGAGCCCCAGTTTACCCAGGGTGCAGGAGGTTATTCCAGCTCTGTGGGAGATGCAAAGGGCATGGGGAGGGAGTGGGCATCAACATGGCTATTGTTTGTATTGAATTGGCTCCATGGTGTGAAGCAGGGTTAGCTCCAGTGGCTAACAGACACTTCACACCTAGACTTGCCACACTCCTTGCCTCTTGGGCAGAGGAGGTTGCCCAGGCCAGGGTAGCCAAGTTTGCAGAGGTTATCCAGGAGAGGAGTTGCTCTCAGTCCCACAAGATTGGTCAGTTAATTCCAATCTGTCCGGACCATGCAAGGTCCAGTGTACCCCATGAGGGGCAACGTTCTCCAGCTGCGAGGCTGGTTGCCCATGTGCGACTGGCACACACAGAGGAGCCAAGCACAGCCATCGAACCAGCCCAGAGAGGGACTTCTATGGAGAGATGTGAACTTGCCCCCAGTGGACCAGCAGCGGAGAAGGAGGGACATCAGTTTGCACCAGTCAAGGTGCCACCCATCGATCGATTACATGCATATTTCGGCAGAACTGGCTCCGGTTGCAACTATTGCCAGGAGTCAGAGATCAGGAGTTGCACCTGAAGATCTCGCCGTCCCCCTGCAATTGGGACCAATAGTTCCAAGGGTCTCTGAGGGGACCAGGCAGGTATGCCTTACCTTCTCCTTTACATGTTCCTATTCCCCCTGATTTAGAGACTAAGTGTGGGTGGCAGGAATTAGGGACAATGCTTAGGGATGCAGTGGAGGCTGATCCCAGCTTGGAGAGCATAAGGCTCTGGGCGTCTGAGGCTAACTCAAGACGTGAGTCAGGCCAGTTCTTATGTCACCGTGGGCTCTGGTATAGAGAGCCGGTATCTCCAGGTTAAGACAGGGTTTGGACTGGTAGTAGACAATTAGGGTTACTGCGGGAGAATAGGCAACAGATGTTACAAGTAGCCCACTCAATGCCACTAGCGTGGCATCAGGGGGGGTCTAAGATGAGAGCCCAGCTGTTGCATTATTGCTATTGGCTGGGGGCATCAGGGGCAGTGGCAGAGTTCTGCAACTCCAGGGATGCCTGCCAGTGGGTAGGTAAGGAGAAGCTTGTGGGGAGCGCAGCTTGTGGGGAGCGCAGGTTTCACCATATATAAGGAAGAAAATATAAAATAGTGTGGTATGTGTAAACAAATACAGCAATCTAAACTGGAATCATGATTGGGAACTCACATTCTCCCAGTTGAAATATAGCATTGATTAGCAATAAATGCAATATGGAGACTCAGCGGTTTGCAGGGGGGTCTTGTGTGGTATACACTCCCTGATGTCAGCAGAACAAACCCTCGATGGAATGAAAAAAGACAACTCTAGTGCAACATTGTATGTTCACTATCAGTATATTCAAAAAGGCAATTGATATTGCACTTACATGAGCACCATGTGCTTAGACACGTAAAAATCGATGCGCAGCAATAGTGTACACCATCCACCCCACTCCCGAGGTCGCGTCACTTCTGGTCCGGCCCATCGCATCACTTCCGGTTTCGTGATCGATCACAGAATGGGTCCACACGGGCTCTGGAGTATTCGGGGCACACTTCTGGACTGCTGCTGGTTCACTCAGTGGGTAGGTAAGGCAGGTGATCATGTGAAGGCACCCCTGAACCCGTTACAGGTAATTGGGGAACCTTTCCAGGGGGTAGCTTTAGACATAGTTGGACCCCTCATGATCCCCAGTTTGTCTGGCAAGTGTTACATACCAAGGATGGTAGATTTTTCTACCCAGGACCCTGAGGCTGTGGCACTTGACACCATCAATGCTAGGGCCAGAGCCGAAGCATTGTTAGATATTTTCACTAGAGTAGGTTGCCCTAGTGATATTATATCTGATCAAGGGTCACAATTCATGCATTCATTACAGGGTTCATTAAAGGGTCTCTGGGATGTGTGCGGGGTAAAGCACCAGTGCACAACCCCTTATTACACCCAGGCAAATGGTTTAGGTGAGAGGTTCAGTGGGACCCTGAAGCGAATGCTTCGAGCAGGTATAGAGGTAGAAGGAATAGAGTGGGAGATTCGCTTACAGCACTTGCTGTTTGCAAACAGAGAGGTATGGCAAGAATCTACCAGGGTCTCTCCCTTCAAGCTGCTATATGGTCGCAGGGTCCAGGAACCTCTTGAAATACTCCATTAGGGGTGCGAAAGAGAGACTACCAATACTGATGCTTCTGTGCTACAGTATGTGGTAACTCTCAGAGACCTGTTGGAAATGCTTATTGGGTTAGCACAGGCTAATCCCAGGGAGGCTCAGACCAAGCAGCAGATTTGGTGTTACTACAATGCCCCTAGCAGATAATTCATCCCAGGACAGCAGGTAATTGTTCTGAAGCTCACTCAGCAGAAAAAATTAAGGGCTGCCTGGTCTGGACCATACCCGGTTATCAGGAAGAAGAATGAGTACAACTACATTGTACAGGAAGATGGTGAGACAGATAGAAATAGGGCTTATCAAGGTAACATGTTTAAGGAGTATTTTACACAGAGTGTGGCAACAGTTCTGGCTAATTATAGCCCACTGATGGGGGACCCAACGAGCAATGCTCTACCAGACCTCCTAGGGGAATCTAGACAGGGGGCACAGTGGAGCAGATAGGGATAGGGTCCCAGCTCAGTGAACTGCAGCGTGTGCAAGTCAAGGCTATGTTAGAGTAGCATAGGGTTCTGTTCCGAGGTAAGCTGGGCAGAACACATATTCCAGATCATCAAGTGGAGACTGGTGATCAGAAACCTCTGCGTAAGCATGCCTATATGGTATCAGCAGAGGTAAATGGGAGTATATAGAGGGAAGTTGAAGAGATGCTGGCCCTAAGGGTAAATGTACCATCTCAGAGCCCTTGAGCTGGTCCGGTAGTCTTGGTACCTTAGAAGGGTGGAACCACTTGGTTCAGTGTGGACTACTGGCAGCTCAATGCTCAGATGGTATCAGATACTGATCATGCCCCACATGGGGGAGTGTGACAGGGTGAACTCAGCCACTAACAGATATGCCTGGGAGACTATATATGAGTGCTTCATCCAGCACTCAGAGGTTAACTCAGGAGGAAGCTGAACAATCAGGAAGTAAGCAGACACCTGATAACCAGCAGGGTATATAAGGAAGTTGCTGCTTGTAGTAGGTGGCTACTTTAGACTACAGAACTCTTCTATGTGAGCTGCTAGCCAGATGGACTCCCACTACTCTCTCTAAACGACAGTAAGAACTATGCTTTTGCTCTCTTTCTCTCAGTGCTATCCTAGACAAGCTGCTATGCAGACAGATTCACAACTACAGCTCTAATAAGTCACAGTAAGAACTGTTCATTTTATTTTTCTGACTGTTTAATATATACTAACGGTTTTGTTATGGATTAGCCAGCCAGCCTGATAGATTGTAAATTCTCCCAATGTGGAGCAGAATTTATTTTGCTATAATTTGTTTATGCCTTAATGGGACAGTGTGCCAACATGTTTAGTTATGCTGGGGAGAAATAAAGTCACTCAAGATTTACTTTAACCTGAAACTACACGTGTGGACTATTGCCTGACCTCGGCTACAGGCCGTCCTGCCACAGGTGGTGTCAGAAGTGGGATAAAAGGACGACCCCTGCATCAGAAGGGCCACACATAAAAAACAAATGGAGAAAATGTTTTCTCAGTTCCTGGAGCAACAGCTCCAGCTAGCAGAGAAACAAGCTGAGCAACAGGCCCAGCAAACAGAATGGCTGCTTAAACAGCAATCAGAAAAACAGACAGAGCAGGCAGAAAACCAGGCCCTGCAAACAGAAAAGCTCCTCCAAATGCTGGCTCAAGGTCCAGCCCCAGGCAGACTGGAGATTCCAAATAACCCACCGATGATGCTGCCTAAAAAGAAGCCAACCGATGACCCAGAGGCAATCCTCACTTTTGAAAGGGTAGCCACGGCCCACGGCTGGACAGTTGATCGCTGGGTAATGACTCTGGCTCCACTCCTCATAGGAGAAGCTCTGGCAGCCTACCAGGCAGACCTATCAAGCAGACGAGGCCATGGACTATCAGCAACTAAAGGCTGCTATTCTGGATCGCCTAGGTCTCACCCCAGAGACCTACCGACAGCAGTTTCGGATGGTCAAATATACAAACAGAGACAGACCCCAGGTTATAGCCCACCGCTTGGTAGACTTATGTACCAGGTTGATACAACTAGAGAAGCATAGCAAGGCAGAGATCCTTGAACAATTTCATACAAATATTTCCCCCCTCCACCCGCTCCTGGGTAAAAAGACATGATGCATTTTCCCTGGATTCAGCGGTCTGCTTGGTGGAAAACTTCCTTGGTGACGACAGCCAACAGGATAGCTTGGATTGGTCCGTGCAAACACCAAGCTGCTTCCTGTGATAACAGAGGCAGTATAGCAGACAATCGAGGGGTCTACAACCGCCAGGTGGGAGATCCAGTCAACCCGATCGGAAGACCCTTTCCCATCTCGGAGTGGTCCTGGTACAAACTCTCGCAAAGCCGCCCGTCCCAGATCCGAGGCCATTGGATCACTCAAGGGAGGACGCCACCCAAAGTATTCCCTGAGAACCTGGACTCCCGTCACCCATCCGGTGGAGAGGATTCCACCACCAAACAGAAGGGAGGATCCCGTCCCACAGCGGAGAGGTCCAAATGCCGAACCCCGTCGAGAGCTTCCGCTGATGACCGAGTTTGCGGACTCAGAAGATGATGAGATGAACTGCTCATATGGCAGAACCACTGCCACGGCTTCTCTTTGAGGGGACCACGATCCGTGGTTGATCCCTTCATCTCTGGAGGGGAAAACAGTGAAAGCCCTGGTGGACTCGGGATCTGAGAAACCCCTGATCCTGGAGGGTCTAATTTGAAACAACCAACTATCCTATGAAGCTCCATGGAATATCAAATGTATCCATGGGGACACAAAGAAATACCCGACGGCAAACATCCTCCTCCGCATCAATGATCGAGAGGCTAGACTGCTAGTATAAGTTGCTCCCTGGCTACCTGCTCCTGTTCTAATTGGCCAATACTGGCCCCACTTTGGAACATTGTTGGCCCCTACTCTTACAGAGCCTACTTCCCTGGTTCCGGAGAAGCATGGGGACTTGTTCCCTTTTCCCCAGAGATTTTTCCCCATAGACACCGCGTCCCAAAAACACGTAAACAGAGACGTGCGGAAAAAGAGGACTGGTTAAGAAAGTCTGGGACTCTTGGTATCGTCAGTCTGCCCAAAAGACTGCAAGTCATGGCAGGAGATGACCAGGATGGGGAACAGAGACAGGAATTTTGCCAGACCTGGATCTTCCTGACTTCTGTCAGAGGCAGAGGGAAGACCAAGCTCTGGCTAGACAATAAGAAAAGGTGGTACGGGTTAACGACAATATAATGGATGAACAAGGTGTAGGAGTGTTTCCACATTTTTAACTATTGAATGACATCCTATATCGTGTGAATAAGGTTACACAAACAGGGGAGGTCATTCGACAAATATTAGTCCCCAAAGGTTTTATTAAAACAGTGTTTACCCTTGCCCATACTCTCCCATGAGGTGGTTATTTGGGCAGAGATAAGACCACGGACCGCATCTCGTCCCGGTTTTACTGGCCAGGCATACATGGTGACATCATAAAACTATGTGAGACATGTCTAGAATGCCAGTTAACTAGCCAAATGGGACAGAAGCCGGCTCCTTTGGTTCCTCTACCCTTGGTATCAGTCCCATTCCAGAGGATTGGTGTAGATCTGGTAGGATATTTAGAACCCTCTGCGAAGGGACATAAGCTCATACTAGTTGTCGTTGATTATGCCACCAGATATCCTGAGGCTTTCCCTCTGAGATCATCCACTGCTAAAAAGGTTGCTCACAGGCTGTTAGAACTGTTCTCTCGGGAAGGACTTCCCCAAGTAATGTGAACTGACCAGGGAACAAATTTCATGGCGAAGTTAATGCAGGATGTCCTGAAGTTATTGGAGGTTAAATCCGTCCGGACCTCAGTCTACCATCCTCAGACTGATGGATTGGTAGAGAGGTTTAACTGTACTTTAAAAACCATGCTTAGGAAGTTTGTGGACACTGAAAAGCGATCTTGGGATGAACTTCTCCCTTTCCTATCGTTTGCGGTACAAGAAGTTCCCAAATCATCGACAGGCTTCTCACCGTTTGAGCTCCTATATGGACACCAACCTTGGGGTATTCTCGACCTACTGAAGGAATCCTGGGAGGAGGAGCCCTCTCCCTCCAAGAATACCCTTCAGTATGTCATAGACCTTAGAAACCACCTAGACATGATAGGTCGGTTTGCTAAGGAAAATCTTAAATCTGCTCAAGAACGTCAAGAGAGGCAGTATAACCAAAATGCTCACTTAAGGGTCTTCAAACCTGGGGACCAAGTGATGCTGCTACTACCGACTTCAGAGAGTAAACTCCTTGCAAAGTGGCAGGGCCCTTTCCAAGTTCTCCGCTGCACCGAGGAGGTGAACTATGAGATCTCTCAACCAGGGTCCAGAAAGGGTAAACAAATCTACCACGTAAACCTCCTGAAACCCTGGAAAATTATGAGATCGCTGTTCATACATACTTGGGAAGGAGCGATGGATTTGGGTCCACAGACTCCAAAGGGGAGTACGTACAATGACCAGCAGGTTCCCCTGGGAGAGCAGTTAACAACGGAACAAAGGTCAGACCTATTGGAATTATGTGACCAGTTTCCAGATGTTTTTTCTGAGCTGCCAGGGCAGACTGATTTAGTCTCCCATAGGATCGAGACGGAACCTGGCGTAAAAGTACGATCCCGTCCCTATAGATTGCCAGAGGGCCGAAAAGACCTTGTAGAGAGGGAGATAATAGATATGTTGAAATTGGGCATGATCGAGGAGTCCCACAGTAAATGGTGTAGCCCTATAGTGTTGGTCCCTAAACCAGATGGGAAGGTCCAAAAGGTAAATTCTGTATCCAGATTCGATGCATACCCAATGCAAGGGTGGACGAATTGCTTAACTCTCTTGGCAAAGCGGAGTATATCGCCACCCTAGATCTCACGAAAGGATATTGGCAGATACCTTTAGCGGAAGACTACAAATGCAAAACTGCCTTTGCCACCCCTCTTGGTTTATACCAGATTCGTCACTATGCCATTTGGGTTACATAGGGCTCCAGCCACATTCCAAAGATTAATGGACAAGGTGCTACGACCCTATAGGGCATATGCCACAGCCTACTTGAATGATATTGTCATCTATAGTAGGCACTGGCAGTCCCATATAAAAAGGTTAAGGGCAGTCCTAACGTCCTTAAGAGAAGCAGACAAAGACACAGGTCCGCTCCCTTTTGGGGTTAGAAGGGTATCACAGGCGGTTTATACCATTTTTTTTTAGAAATTACTGCACCCCTAACAGATCTAACAAAAAAGAGTGCCCCGACCCAAGTTAGATGGTCTTGGGAGTGCCAAAATGCCTTTGACATGTTAAGAATGTGCCTGTCAGAGGGCCCCGCTCTTCGGAGCACAAATTTTAAAGAGCCCTTCATAATCCAGACGGATGCCTCCTAGGTAGGACTGGGAGCAGTGCTGTCCCAACAATTTGATGATGTTGAATACCCCATATTGTTCATCAGCCGGAAGATATTCCCAAGGGAAGTGAGGTATTCCATCATTGAGAAGGAGTGGCTCGCTGTAAAATGGGTAATTGAGGCCTTGAGACATTATGTCGCCGGGGTATACTTCACCCTGGTCACTGACCATGCGCCCTTGAAATGGTGAAACACCATGAAGGACACGAAATCGAGGATGACCAGCAAATGATGTAGCCCTATAGTGTTGGTCCCTAAACCAGATGGGAAGGTGAGGTTTTGCGTGGATCTCCGAAAGGTAAATGCTGTATCCAGATTCGATGCATACCCAATGCCAAGGGTGGACGAATTGCTGAACTCTCTTGGCAAAGCGGAGTATATCTCCACCCTAGATCTCAAGAAAGGATATTGGCAGATACCTTTAGCGGAAGAATCCAAGTGCAAAACTGCCTTTGCCACCCCTCTTGGTTTATACCAGATTCGTCACTATGCCATTTTGGGTTACATAGGGCTCCAGCTACGTTCCAAAGATTAATGGACAAGGTGCTACGACCCTATAGGGCATATGCCACTGCCTACTTGGATGATATTGTCATCTATAGTAGGCACTGGTAGTCCAATATAAAATGGTTAAGGGCAGTCCTAACATCCTTAAGAGAAGCAGGGCTCACTGCCAATCAAAAAAAATGTGCCCTGGAAAAAGCCACTACAAAATACTTGGGCTATGCCGTTGGGGGAGGAATAGTAAGGCCACTAGCCAGCAAGGTGGCCGCCATAAAGGAAGTCCCCACCCCACAGACAAATACACAGGTCCGCACCCTTTTGGGGTTAGCAGGGTATTACAGGCGGTTTATACCAAATTTTTCAGAAATTACTGCACCCCTAACAGATCTAACAAAAAAGAGTGCCCCGACCCAAGTTAGATGGTCTTGGGAGTGCCAAAATGCATTTGACATGTTAAGAAAGTGCCTGTCAGAGCGCCCTGCTCTTCGGAGCCCAAATTTTAAAGAGCCCTTCATAATCCAGACGGATGCCTCCAAGGTAGGACTGGGAGCAGTGCTGTCCCAACAATTTGATGATGTTGAATACCCCATTATGTTCATCCCCCGGAAGATATTCACAAGGGAAGTGAGGTATTCCATCATACGGAAGGAGTGGCTCGCTGTAAAATGGGTAATTGAGGCCTTGAGACATTATGTCCCCGGGGTATACTTCACCCTGGTCACTGACCATGCGCCCTTGAAACGGTTAAACACCATGAAGGACACGAACTTGAGGATGACCAGGTGGTATATGGCCCTCCAGACCTTTTATTTTGATATACAGCATAGCCCTGGGAAGGACCATGGAAATTCCGATTTTTTGTCAAGAGAAGGAGTGGAGGGTTGGGCTTCAGCCATGTGGGGCCCTAGCCACACAGAAACAGGGGAGGTATGTGACAGCGTGAAGTCTGCCACTAACAGATATGCCTGGGAGACATACATCTGAGTGCTTCATCCAGCACTAAGAGGTTAACTCAGGAGGACGCTGAACAATCAGGAAGTAAGCAGACACCTGATAACCAGCAGGGTATATAAGGAAGTTGTTGCTTGTAGTAGTTGGCTACCTCAGACTACAGAACTCTTCTATGTTAGCTGCTAGCCAGATGGACTCCCACTACTCTCTCTAAAGGACAAAAAGAACTATGCTTTTGCTCTCTCTCTCATTGCTATCCTAGACAAGCTGCTATGCAGATGGATTCACAACTACAGTTCTAAAAAACACTGTAAGGCTGAGGCCCCGGTCTCTCCGCTGTAACGCGCGCCCGCACTTTTGGCGGCTCGTTCAGCCAATTCCCCGGTCTGCAGCTCACTGCAGGAGGAGAGACCGGGTGGGGGTGTGGCGGAGGAGTGACGGGGACGCGGCCATGATGTCACCCGGCAGGTTCGCCCTCATTGGCTGAACCGCCGGGGGTCGTGCCTAATCGCTTGACGCGAGTCCTGCTCTCAATTCTATTGAGAGCAGGAGTAGCTCACGCGCGAGCGCTGCGGCCCCCCCTCGCAGTGGGCCCAGCGCCATTGCGGGGAGGGCTCTCGTGCACGCAGCGTCCGCCACAGCGGACGCTGTAGTAGGCAGCGGGGGCAAGGCCTAAGAACTGTTCATGTTATTTTTCTAGATACAAAACACAGAGAAATGTTTATACAAAAATACCACAATTAACATAAAATCCCATGGTGCATAGGGAATATAGGATATTTGAGCACAAAAATCAAGTCTGGATAATAATCCAAGCTAGAGAAGAAACCCACCATTGCACACTATGGGGGCAACAAAAGATGGGACAATGTATAATCCCAAACTGGTAGCCTAAGTGCCCAATGATGCAAAACAAAAAAGATTTATTAGGTGTAGGGTATATACAAGTGTATTAAAAATAAGGTGAGGGTGACACGGTGTTAAAGAAGATAGATAGGGCTCCTCTAAGGCTCTATAGATGTCATTATCAGCCTGATTTTTCCACATCTGCATCCGCAATCTATTATCTGATGGGTTATTATTTCTCCCCATTTGTTGCTCTAGTCATTTGCTACTTATCGAGTGACAATTCTGCCCACATCTCACTGCCTCCTACATTTGCGCTATTGGACATTTTTTTGGTCACATTTCCCTTCTTTTTTATTTTCAAGAGTACTCTTGTTTTTTATTGTCATATATTGTGTTCATTGTGTCTATTGGCATCATTGTGTTTGTTTTAATCTGTTCAGTCACCTAGCCTTCCTTGCTTAATTAATACAGTTTCCTGTTTTTTATTGCTACACAGGATTGCGCATTTTTTCATTCTTCTATATATATCACGCTCTTGACGTATATATATATATACGTGATATATATAGAAGAATGAAAAAATGCGCAATCCTGTATATATATATATATAAAATCGCTGGGGAAAGGCCTGATCTTTATGTGTGGTCTTTTTAACCCATAAGCGTTAACAGCAGGGTGCCATGCATAAGGCTATCTCCACATACTGCACCGACACACTTTATTCGAGCAAATACCCGGTATATACCTGGCAGATACCTGGAATGCGCCGCTCCTCACCTCTGACAAGCCCCGTTGCATTTGCCTTCCCAGCCTGGGTTCATGCCTGGCTGACGGGCGGCTGATCTGTTAAATGATAATGATTAGGATTTAATAGGCTGCAATGCTTCGCGTGTCTACCAGATGGCATAAATTCATGAATTGTAATGCAGAATATATATATATACTGTGCAGTATTGCAGCCAGCGGGAATAAAAGGCTTCAATCCCTGCTTGGAAAATAACCCAATATACTCGGGCAGAAAACAGTCACAAACCTCAATACACCCGGGTATACCCGAATTCGTGGGACTAGCCGAGCTCGAATAAAGTGTGTCGCCAGTGTAGCGACAGTGTAAACAATGTGTAAAGACTGACAAGCTAAATGGTGAAGGAAAAGCATGTAATCAGCCCTGAATACAACCACATCAGTCGAGTGGATATCCCAGTACTCAATACACCGGAGCTCCTGGACACTGTAAGTCACCGCCACTGACGTCAAGAGAGTGACATCATCTAAAACCGACGGGCCATTTCGCGTAAAAGATTACACTTTGTCAGGGCAAGGAGAGGTAGTGCATACTACTCCCCTCCCTCCTTAAATACCTTATCTCCTAATGAAAGGGATGGGGGCTAATAGGAGAATCCCTATTGGTTTAGCCGATTAACAGCTCTATATTGACAGAGACTCTTAACCCTTAACCCACTGAGTGGATGTTTCTCTGTTTGCTGTGGGCATATAATTGTTGGATTAAAGTTTGTTTATAATCCTATTTTCTTTTCATTGGTGTGTGGATAATTTGTACCAGAATATCAAAGTATTTATTCACAGCCTTGCTGTGCTGACCAAAGGCAGCACATACTGTTCCTGCAATAAACACTACATTGGTTAAATGTAGGTGTTCATCTTATACCATATGTGTGCTATGTCCAGTAGGTGGAATAATGCATGCATAATGGTATCCAGAAATTAGAAAAACACTGTATTAGAGATATCAGGTAAGTGTTGCCCCTGGTACATGACATTATATATAGTTCCTACAAAAAACATACACATACAGTACAGCTGCGGCCCCCTTTATCCTAATGCGGCCCTAGCGGCGTAACTCTGATAACCGCGGGCAGATGCAATATATTTTCTTTTTTTCCGGAATATGTTCCGGTATTTTAGCGCTCGTTTTATTAGCATATTATTAGCGCTGTCTGCAATACTGCAATACCGTCTAAAAACTCAGGTGGGCGTTCACGAGCTGTTGTCTTCAAAGTCTAATTCTGTAGCAGTTCAACCTACGTCAATACACAGTCTGTGTGCGCGCGCAGTAATTGTAAATTTGCATATTTATACATGCATGTACAGTACTGTATGTCTCATTTGAACATTGTTGAAACGCATAGGCGTGTACTGTAACAGTATCACATTTTGGCGTACACAGCGCTCTCCCCTCGCTCGCCCCCACACAGACACAGGCTAATGTACTGCACTGCAGTATTGCAACTTCTATCTTATCTACAGTATACCTCTCCCATACCATTCCTTTGAATGGATGGCTTTCTGTCTTCAATCACATTCCTGTCATCACATGTATAACGTACAGTGCAGTGCAGTGCAGAGCCTGGTTTGATTTATTCTTATATGTTGATTATTAATGCTCATTGGGGGAAAAAAATGTTCAAGACTGACCCAAAAAAAAAAAAATGTTCTCGTCATTTTTTTATTTTTATTTTCTCAACATGTACCTTTCTAAACCATCTTGATATTACGATATTAAATCGGTACTGTAGCTTTTGACTGCGACACTGTGTGTTTGACTGCACATGATTTGTGTGATTTTTATGTATTTGGGGGTGTGGGGATCAAATCATTAGGATGACCTGTTGAAAATATGTCATGTTTTTGAACTACAGTACAGCTAATCCTTCCTGCAGCTTTACCCCCTCCCCCCGCAGACACACACAAGGCTCGCTCAAGAATTTCAACCTCTTATCAACACCTCTCTCAGACCATTCGTTAATTTTCCTATTGTTGGCTTTGTGTAATCCTCTTTGGGAAGGGAGCCAGTTGATGATTAATGCACATGCGTGTATAACTTCACATTCATTTTCAAATGCTTGGCCAATCCCTTATGTTAATCTGATTATGTAACCAATCAATAAAAATGTAACCAATTAATAAAACTGTATGTCTTCTTGAAGAATCCCCCCCACATACATTTACAGTGAATTGAAAGTTCAAAGAAAATTAATCTGAATGTAATTAAATATGCATTTTATGAGGAAATAAAAATACAAATAATCAGAGATGGCACCCCACAAATGTATCTTCACTGGGTGTTTTGGACGCGGATTCATAGATATGCGACTTTTTTGTGGAATGCAAAGGTGGCAAATCTCTCCAGCGATAGAGTTGACTCGTCAGTGAAGATGCAATCCTGAAAAGTTTCTCCACTGTCGATCCATGCCCGGGCCTGGACCACTCTCTTGATCATGTTGACGTCCCTTATCATAGGGTACGCTCTGTAATGACAAGGAATAATTTTATAGGTACAGTACAGTTTCTTAAACAACACTTTAACCTCCTGTACTGTCCAGTACTAACCTCACACGTCCATATTTCCATCCAATTCTGCGTCTCATCTTCTTTATGCTGGTCTTGGATACAGTGAGATTGTGATTTTTCAGCAGAGTGTCTTTCACCCTTAAGGCACTCTTCTCATCATTCTCTTCACTTATTTTGTCGACCAGAAGAATTGTCTCCCTACAGTGTAAAGAAAAACAACAATCAATCCTGTAAGTTACAGTGCAGTAGGCCACAAGTACAACACATCATTTACAGTACACAGTAATAGATATACTGTATTTTATAAACATACTGCGATATAAACAATAATAGATCAATAATATATAGTTATATTAATATGTAGCAATATAAACAATAATAGATACAGAATATACACAGTATAATATACTTACGCGTTAGTTACCATTGGTGTCCTCGTGCGTTTTTTGGTCTTACTGTGGGCATGATAGTCCACGGTGGTTGCCGGTACAACGAGGCCAGAAGCACCTAACCAGCGTTGGATATCTGCAAAGCGTTGTCCGCTCGTGTACATATCTTTAATTCTCATGCTGAGATCCTTTGAAATCTTTTTTACAGGCATAGCTGCGAGTAGAAAGAAATACAAGCACAAAAATGTATATTCGATATTTAGTCGATGTGTATTCAATGTGCAGTGAATCCACAAAATGATGGTGTATATATACTTTAATGACTCACATTTGAGTACGCCCACTTTTAACACCTGCACCTCGTCGCCATGCATAAAAGGTGACACACTTTGCATAGCCCACCACTCGATGATCTGTATCTGAACTTTCCCTTGTCCAGATACTGCATTGTGCCATCTGCTTCCATGGATCAACCCCGATTCTATGGACGCAGGAACCCACTCGCCTCTGCTGTGCCTGTCATGCAGAAAAAGCGAAAGGCGGGAGCCATTTTCAAGCCAAGGCCAAAGCGAAAGGCTAAGGCTAATAAAGAAAACCTGCTGCTGACCCCAAAGGCTAAGGGTTTTAAGAAACCTTATTATGTCAAGAAGATATTCGGTGATGTATACTCAAAGCAAAACAAATGGCAGCCAATCCATCGAATCCGCAGGCAACTTCCTCCATTACGCTTAGATGACTCTGCCGCTGCTCTCCCGGAAATCCACAGGTCACTTTCTCCATCCCTCTTCGACGACGCTGCCGCTTCTCTCCTGGAAATCCACCGGTCACCTCCTCCATCCCTCTTCGACGATGCTGCCGCTTCTCTCCAGGGAACCCCCATCTCATCCTCCATAGCACCCATCCACCCAGATGTCCACACCACCCCATGCACAAGATCCAGCTCGTTAGACCACATGCTGAATGGGTTAAGTGTCGATATCCCCGGGAACTCTACAATGCTGGTAAAGATAGATCTTCTTTTAGAGACCATGCTAAATATGGATCAACGGATGGAGAAGATGGATCAATGGATGGAGAAGATGGATCAACGGATGGAGAAGATGGACCAACGGATGGAAAAGATGGAACAACAGATGGAGAAGATAGGGACTGACATAGCGGGGATACATAATTTACTCGGAGTTCATGCCCCTGTATCTCCGATGCAAGAGCAGGAGGGTGGCATGGATGGGATGAATGGGACCTTCGACCACTTTCCATCACCTAGCACACCCCCTCCACCAGAAGAATATGTGTACATGTATGCCGTTGACGCGGATGACATGACAACCCCGTCAAGACCACGCCAGGAGACCACACAGCGACCAAGATAGGAGGAAAACATCCTCCCAGACAACCTACCCTCGCCCGCCGCCACAAGCACACCCGCTCCCAGAAGAACACCCGCTCCCAGAATCCAACCCACATATGCTTGCATTGAGACGGTGCCCGACATAATCCTGCGCGAGCTGCCCCAGCCACTCAGGGAGAAGTATAGGGTAAGTACAATGTAGAAGAACCACGCTTCAGCTAAATACAAAGTAATAGTGTGGGGGTAGCGTGCTAATGGGTGATGTATAAGGTAAGTATTAAAGAAGCAAGAACCCACTGTAAGCACTCAATACCCCCTGATGTATAATGTGAAAATTAAAAATAATTTTTAATGCAATACTAATTAAAATAATGGGTGTTAAAATTCAACAAATGACACACATATATGATAACCTATGATGAATATATATGATATTCCGGGTAACTAAATAGGGCGACAATTTGAGGTTAATTGGATCAAACTGTCCCAGGGAGCCTGTATACAGTAATCCCTATTAGTGGTTAATTAGATGTACGCTGGTATCAGTGAGGGGCTGTTCAATAACTGTATCAGGTGTCAGACAGGTCCCAGATAATAAAGGTGAAATGTGAAATTGATCATAATATGCTAGGTACAGACAAAAAGATCAGTATTTCAAACCAGTGTGTGCTCACTTTGCAAATCATAAATCCATAAATGGAAAATATAGACTCTCTCTACAATCCAACATGTAGCCACCTAACAGCAACTGATTAGCTCCAGAATAGTACAGGAGTAGGCTGTTAAATATTGAACACCATGTGCAGAGGCTCATAGACTCCTATAGGCAGTGTGGTTGTTAGTATACCTGTGCACATATTCATGAATGTGCTTCCACTGTCAGGAGTGCTAATGCCACTATAAAGCTGTGTATGATCAAAATAAACCTATCTAGTATGCAGAAAAAGGTTTCATAGTGGATACATGTAGTCATCTAACAGCAACTAATTAGCTCCAAAATAGTAAAGGAGTAGGCTGTTAAACACAGAACACAATGTGCAGAGGCTCGAAGACTCCAATAGGCAGTGTGGTTGTTAGTATACCTGTGCACATATTCATGAATGTGCTTCCACTGTCAGGATTGCTAATGCCACTATACAGCTGTGTATGGTGGGAAGAACCCTATCTAATGTGCAGGAAAAGGTTCCTTGGTGGATACTGAGTAAGACAGAGACACTGTTATAATACTGCCACAAAGCAACACTGAACACACTGTTAGTAAACTGCTCAATGAGCATATAGTATACAGATCTAGTGAAGATAAATCAGTCACATATGCACCATATTAATTGACATATAAATCACCTGAGTACTAGCTAATAAAGTCCATAAATACAGAGAACTAATACCACTCATAAATGTAAATGCTGTTGCTAATATACCCCTAAGAACGGTGTGGCTGTTGGTATGCCTATGCACATATTAATGAATATGCTACCACCGTTAGGAGTGCTGGTTACACTAATGCAACAAAATAACAAGGGAAATCAAGCAGCCCTCGTCTCACCATGCGTCACCGAGTCACCACAAAGACTCCTGCCCAACATTGAAGGGAGTACACGTTAGCCGTCTGGCAGCTGTTTTTGTTCTGCAACTCGATACTGCTACCACGTGAGTACTGACGGCGCGCGTGCACGTGACAGATGCCGACGCACGCGTTTCGCAATTAGAAATGCTTTCTCAAGGCTAAGTGTGAGGGGGAAGTCCCATAGATCGTAGTAAAACTTATATATGCATTGCAGTGTTTCTATTGGCTGGAAGTTTCTTCCTGGAGGTGTGTCCATGCAGTGCTATTGAAAAGTCAGTAATACAGCACTAGCTGATAAACCTAGACTATCCTTAAATAAATGTAGTTTATTTACCTATATAAATACAGTAATCACTTAGAGTTTTGAAAATATTCTTTATTGTCAATATACATATTTCCATTTCCTGCATTTATGTATTATATTTCTTTCTTTCAACAATATATATGTTTTGTATTATGGAATGTATTCGATGTACTTATGCCTTTAATATATAAGGTTTCTTTCCATTTACTCCATTCATGATAAGGTATCATCCAGTGCTATTGATTGTAATATACATACTTTTATATTCATGTTGCTCCACATCACACAAAGTTGTTTTTTTAATAATTTTTTTAATAGTTCTTGTAGTTTGTTTCATCTAATCACGTGTCTATTTGTGTGTTCACCACATATCTTATAGAAAGGTAAGGCTCTTCCCCACATTAGGCTTCAATTTCAATTGATAATTGAACAAGTGATTTCCACTGTGTTAATTAATTTTTCAGCCAATAGTGGAGGGAGACCTGCCTACTTAAGATCTGTTTGGTGAGATTCTATTTACTCTTTGATAAAGTTCCTACAAGGGACGAAACGCGTCAGAGAACAGGAATCTCTGTGATGTCCAGCACCATGTTCTAATAAAGCTGATTTTAACCTTTATCCTTGGCTGAGATCCTATCTATGCAGTGACCGCCTACAAACTTACCTTTAACTGTATTAATAAAGAAATGTTTTTACTAACACCATACTGTACACCTGTGCTGTAAATGTTTTGACTTTCTGTACTTCAAGATATTGCTTGTTTTAAATTGTATTCATAAAGAAATGTTTTTACTAACACCATACTGTACACCTGTGCTGTAAATGTTTTGACTTTCTGTACTTCAAGATGTTGCTTGTTTTAAATTGTATTCATAAAGAAATGTTTTTACTAACACCATACTGTACACCTGTGCTGTAAATGTTTTGACTTTCTGTACTTCAATAAAGGAGATGTTGCTTGTTTTAAATTGTATTAATAAAGAAATGTTTTTATTTACACAAGACCTGTACAACTCCAGTCCTCGAGGGCCGCAAACAGGCCAGTTTTTCAGGATATCCTGAAAACCGGGCCTGTTTGCGGCCCTCGAGGACTGGAGTTGTGCAGGCCTGACTTACTGTTCAGTACACCATCCTACTGTAAATGTTTTGACTTTCTGCACTTCAATAAAGGAAATGTTGCTAGTTTGAAATTGTATTCACACTGTACATAATTTTTTTTACTAGCAGTACACCATACAGTAAACCTCTAAAGGTTTTGAATTGCTGTACACTTTAAATGTTTTAAATTGTGTTTTTAAATAAATGTTTTTACTTACTCCATAAATGTTTTTGTACTTACTCCACCAATAAAAGAAAACGTTGATTTGTTTTAAATTTAAATTCTTAATAACCTGTGCATTGCCAGGAAGAATGATTTATTATAATTAGTGTAGGGACCCTTGAAACGTGGTCTGCCGTGAAGTTTGGCTCAAGGGCTTACAACAATTTGGCCAAAATGTTAAACTAAAAGACCATTTTATTTATTAGTTATTTATACATGTATATTTAGGCACTGTACCGTATATAAGTTTTTCTGGATGTGCACTGAGCTTTGTCTGTGTTTTATGTTATGTCTCTGGTTTTAAATTATATTGCCATGCTCAGTAGCACTCCTCTGTGAAACTTATATGCTTATATATATGTTGTGGGTATTTTGGGGGTTCAATTTGAGCTTGTAGGTGTTCTGTATGTTTTATAATTCTTGTGCAGCTAGTCTTGGCTGTTTTGGAGGGTGGCAACCTCCTATCCAATTGAAGCTCACTCCCTCCCACATTTAAATGGTTAAAAGCTCACTCCATGGCATCTCCAACTATCAGGGGAACTTGCCTGCATGCAGTGTGATTGTGACAAATCTATTACAGAGTGCTTTTCCTGGTAATGTACAGGTAATAAAAGCTTCAATCAGACTTAGAACTTTTGCAACTTATATTGAGAGATTTATTATAAATCATTCTTCCTGGCAATGCACAGGTTATTAAGAATTTATATTAGTGAATGGACCCTTGAAACGTGGTCTGCCGTGAAGTTTGGCTCAAGGGCTTACAACAATTTGGCCAAAATGTTAAACTAAAAGACCATTTTATTTATTAGTTATTTATACATGTATATTTAGGCACTGTACCGTATATAAGTTTTTCTGGATGTGCACTGAGCTTTGTCTGTGTTTTATGTTATGTCTCTGGTTTTAACGTACATGGCTTGGTAATAAACCCTGTGGTACATACACCTGTGGACGTTGTAAGGCTTGTCCTTCAATTAAAGTCAGCAAAACGTTCACCGACCCCACATCACATATCATCTATACCACCTAAGACTTTATTAACTGTCTCACTACTGGGGTGGTGTATTTGATTCAATGTTCTTGTGGTAAACAATACGTTGGGGAAACCCACAGAGCCTTCAAAGTACGTATTTTGGAACATCTAGGTTCAGTTCGGAATAAACTTGACACGCCGGTGGCTAGGCACATAAATGACATACACATTTACGTTTCATGGGCATATTGCATATACCCTGGGGCCCACGCAAGGGCAACTGGGACATCAAATTACGACAATGCGAATGCAGGTGGATTTATATGCTAAACACACTTTCACCACATGGATTGAATGAAGGATTTATTTTTTCTTCTTTTCTTTGAATTTGGGTAGAGGGATCCTGGAATATAGGACCTACTATTTAATTTCAGCTTAGTAGGTTCCGTTTTGACTCTATAGGCGGATCCGTCAGGATAGTTCATTCCTACACCTCCCTATTTTCATTCATCATATATTTATTAGCATCTCTCTGTTTTTTGCCATTTTTGTTATTTCTGTAATTTTTGCTTCTGTATGCCTTTTACACCTGTGGATGGTTCACTGTGTACTCTACTGATTTACTCATTCAGCTATTATATGGGATACAATTAGCTTATGCCACTTTATTGTTTATTTTGCGCCCTCTTCCCCCCCCCCCTCCCATCCTCTGTTATCTAAGGAGAACGGTTGAAGTGCTCCCAAAGTCACTTCTTCTTTACTTACCAGCGGGGAGAGTGTGAGTGTGTTACCATCCCCTCTGTGTTGTTTGTCATCTTAAAGTAAATGTTAATGTACTATATCCTTGCATTTGTGTTTCTTTATATGAGGGTCTACAAAGAGTCTGCTAACCTGGAGAATCTTCTACTTGGAGTTACAGTATTATGTGTTTTTCAGTGCTAACTAACACTGGGTTCATTTGCACATATTAACTGTTTTATCACTTTGCGCCATGAACACTGTTTTGTTTAGGTTTTTTTAATTTGCGGTTCTGGGGAAAACCGCTGGTGTTTAGGCTGCAGCTTGATTATATCACAATATTTAATGCGCTTTATTATATTTTGTTTCACGGGATTTGCCAACACATTTTGGATGAACCCCTGGTTGTCAGATACCTTGCCCCTGCGAGCTCATGGACCATCTCCCTGTGGCAGGACGGCCTGTATCCGAGGTCAGGCAATAGTCCACATGTGTAGTTTCAGGTTAAAGTAAATATTGAGTGGCTTTATTTCTCCACAGCATAACTAAACATGTGGGCACACTGTCCCTTTAAGGCATAAATAAATTATAGAAAAATAAATCCTGCTCCACATTGGGAGAACTTACTAACACTGCAAGCCTTTCTATCAGGCTGGCTGGCTAATCCATAACCAAACCGTTAGTACAGTATATATTAAACAGTCAGAAAAATAACATGCACAAAAATCTAGTCTGGATAATAATCCAAGCTAGAGAAGAACCCCACTATTGCACTCAATGGGGCAACAAAAGATGGGACAATGTATAATCCCAAACTGGTAGCCTAAGTGCCCAACGACGCAAAACGAAAAAAAATTATTGGAGAACAATAGATAGTGTAGCCTTAAGTGTAGGGTATATACAAGTGTATTAAAAATAAGGTGAGGGTGACACGGTGTTAAAGAGGATAGATAGGGCTCCTCTAAGGCCCACCACAGGTATCCCAGATGCGTAGGAAATATAATCCCCAAATTAGTATGCATGCATTATTCCTTCTACATAGTACACATATGGTATAAAAATAACACCCAAATTTAACCTAAGGAGTGTTTATTGCAGGAACATTATGTGCAGCCTTTGGTCAGCTTAGCAAGGCTGTGAATGAATACTTTGATATTCAGGTAAAAATTATCCACATACCAATGAAAAGAAAATAGGATTATAAGAAAGTTTTAATCCAACAATTATATGCCCACAGCCAACAGAGAAACATCCACTCAGTGGATTTAGGTTTAAGAGTCTCTGTCAATACAGAGCTCGTAATAGGTAAATAATATATGCATTTCCTTCCCCATTTAGCTTGTCAATTTTTACACATTGCTTACACTGTCGCTATGTGGAGATAGCCTTATGCATGGCACCCTGCTGTTATAGCTTATGGGTTAAATAGACCACACATAAAGATCAGGCTTTTCCCCAGCGATTTTAGCTACATATGTGTATATATATATATATATATATATATATAGTCAGGTATGGAGATTAGCACTCACGGTTTTGTTGCAGGAGGCAGATGCTTGTCCCATAGAGAGTATGTAGACATATGGAGACCAGGGGATCCTGATAGCCAAAAAGAGACAGCACACTGCAGGTATGGTATCAAAAAAGTGTATTCAGTAACACAAGGCCTTGTGTTACTGAATACACTTTTTTGATACCATACCTGCAGTGTGCTGTCTCT
Organism: Ascaphus truei; assembly: GCF_040206685.1. Taxonomy (NCBI): domain Eukaryota; kingdom Metazoa; phylum Chordata; class Amphibia; order Anura; family Ascaphidae; genus Ascaphus; species Ascaphus truei. The sequence continues at coordinate 426,800,747 of NC_134483.1, forward strand.
TTTTGGCTATCAGGATCCCCTGGTCTCCATATGTCTATATATATATATATATATATATATATATATATATATATATATATATATATATATATATATATATATATATATATAGCAACAGAGTATGCGATCATGGATAGTGTGTCTGAGTAAAGCTTTTGTAAAACAGACACAGCATGAAAGCAGCTCTGGCAGTAGATATATATATATATATATATATATCTACTGCCAGAGCTGCTTTCATGCTGTGTCTGTTTTACAAAAGTTTCACTCAGACACACTATCCATGATCGCATACTCTGTTGCTATTGCAATGTTATTGTTTAGACTGACAGCTTAACTATATTTTTGGGTGATGACGTTACAGCCGCGGCCCCTTTTATACTCCAACATCTCCGATTTTTTTCGGGTATTTTTTCCAAATGCCACACACTCCACTGCGTTCATGCCGCATTCATGTTGCATTCATGCCAGCGTCACCCATGGTTGATGTGTTTATTGATGTGTTTATTGATAATGGTTCGGATTTAATTGGTTGCAATTCTTTGCGTATCCGCCAAGTGGCAGATATTCATGAATTGTAATGCGCATGCGCTTCAGTAATGTGTCGACTTGCAGGTGTTTAAAAAAATACCACAGTGGACCATTGTACCTTGGTCTCAGGAATAGGTCATGGGTAAGATCTTGATTTGGGAAGGACAGCTCCGGGCAAGAGATCAGAACCAACTGCAAGGTCTGCATACACACCTCCAGAATGCCGAGGAGAAGCAGCGAACCCTGCAGGAAGAAAATCTGCAAGCTGCTAAGGAAATACAAGTGCTGTAGGAATGTCTGATTACCCAGTGTGTCCTCGCAAAGCAGCATGATAAACTGAAGGCTACCCTGACCATCACCGAAGCATCACTAGAGGGTAAGCTTAGAGGCCAGGTGACTCAGTACAAGAGGGAGCGCAAAAAGGTCCAGAAACTGAGACGAGTATCTGCGGTCCAAGTGAAGAAGTTCACAGTGCTCCACAAAATAATGAATGATAGGTGTATGCAAGCTCAGAGAAAGAACAGGGAAGAAATAAAGACCCTGAAAGGAGAATGGCAGGAAACACTCAAGAAACAGAGTGAGACTCTGCAGACCAGTAACTTACAGATGCCTCCAATACGGGAAAAGGTATTGGCTCTGCCCAAGCATCGGTATCCCACAGTAACTAATGCCCATGAGGACAAGGGTACAGTGAGAGCTGGGGACACCACTCACCTTCAAAACAAGTGTAGAATCCTCCCGAATGGGGTATAAGCGCTCCACCGCCGAAATAAAGGACTAGCTGAAGGCTGATGGTGAAACTACAGAAAAACTTTATTGCACAAGGTGCAAGCGGATCCTCTGACGCGTTTCAGCCTATTAGGCCTTTGTCAAAGAGTGATCCGCTGGCATAAAAAACACATATATACCGCTTGCATAAAAAAACATATATAAAAACAAGATTACGAAGTTTGAGCCACCTAAGAAAGCACTAGCCAAACCTTCAACCGCCCAACAGGCAACAAACAGAGGTAGGAGTGCAGAATCAAAGCCAGAAGAATCCTTAGCTGAGGAAGCTGAAAAGATAGGACATTCTCTGGAAATGGAGCTGGAATCGCAACTCAATCCCAAAGAAGCTGAACTGGCGACTACATTGAATGGGAAAAGTGCAGGAAGACAGCTTCAAGAACTGAGGGCTCAGGTGGCTGTTCTTGGACGCTGTTGTTATACCATGAAATGGACATTTGGTACTAACGTGGAGTACATGGGAAAGATGGCGAGAGAAAGTGATTTGCATAAACGCTCTGCGATTGTCGCCACACAGTCTGTCTACAAAAAGAGGAGCGCCCGACACAGGGGTATGCTCCTGACCACGTGGTCAGTAGAAAGACTGGACTTGGAAAAAATTCTCCTTGAGTGGCTGAAGACTGTTGATCTCAAGCACCTTCTGGAGGAGACACTACTAAACTGGAGGAAGGACTCCAATCCCAGCGGGACTGAGGGTTCTCCTCCATCCACTCTCATTCAAGTTACTGAGATATCTCGAATAAGAGTGGAAGGATGGGCTTTGGCCGTGGCAAGCCCGAGCTTCCCACAAACAGGGGAGGTAAGTAACAGGGGACTATCCCTATTCAGAAAATGTGCCTCTAATCCAGCAGTGTGCTGGTTAATTGACCAGCACCTGGCTGATTGGAGGTTTGTTAGAGAAAAGGATCCTCCTGAGACAGGAAGGGGAGACTCCTGAAACAGGGGCTGAAACAGGAAGGGACAGAGAGGTCTTGAGCAGCTGTATACTGACAACAAGACAACAAGGGGAAGAACACTTCTAAAACCTGAAAGCTGAATGTGCCTTAGGACAAAAAGGCTACACCAGGAGAGCAGAGAAGGACTCCTCCCTACAGCTACCAGAGAGACAGATAAGACTTTACTTTCTAAGACTGTTGTATATCTGCACATATCAAAATATAAATTTGGGGCAGGGAAACATGCTAATCTAAAGGGAGTTGTGTACTGCATATGTTTAATTAGAAATACTCCCAAGTGGAACCAAAGCTTTTTTTGACCCCTTATTTGCATTTGTTGATGATTATCTTGTGTTAAAGAAGCAGGCGCAATAAAAGCCTTATTTAATTTCACCTTAAAACCTGTCTCTATTGTGTACCTCTGCACACGTCTCTTACAACGTTCATAAATGGCCTCCAACCCGACGGGCACAGATTTTTCCACCAGAGGAATTTTGTTCTTTATGGCGAAATCTTGGTCCACAAAATTTCCTCCAGACCCGGAATCAATGAAAGCAGAGGCGGGGGTAAGGAAGCCAGAACCCTCAAGGAATACTGGAAGCATAATCTGAGTCATCAGGTTTTCTTTAATAGAAGGGGAAGCAGAAATGGCCCCAAATGAGATCCCCTCATACCTCATTGGGGGTTGGCGTTTCTCGGCTTTGTGGAGCAGTGAAGTACCAGATGACCAGGCAAACCATAGTAGAGACAGAGACCTCCATTCCTGCAGCATTGTTTTTCAGAAGAAGAGATTTGGTAACTTTCTAACTGCATAGGTTCTGGGATATCAAGAGCTGGGGAAACGATAGGAGAAAGGCTGTGAATGGAAACATTAGTTGTTCAAAATCGTGGACGATGATATTCAGCCCTCCTCTCCTGAAGGTGCTGATCAACTCTAATACATACGGCAATAAGTTCTTCCAAGTCAGTAGGTCGTTACTGAGCAGCCAATTCATTCTTTGTGGTTCAGACAGACACTGTCAGAAGGCTGCTGATAGGGCCTCATCATTCCAGCCTGTTTCTGCGGCAATGGTCCGGAACTCGAGGGCATATCTTGTGATTGATCTGTGATCCTGTGAAATATGAAACAAGAAGGATGCTGCAGTAACCTTACGGCCTGGGGTGTTAAAGACCTGTCTAAATTCCCTTTTGAAGCATGCAAAATCGTGCGTGAGCTCTGGTCTTTGCTACAAGATGGGAGATGCCCACGCAAAGGAGTCACCAGTCAGCAGGGCGATAATGTATGCCAGTAAACATTGAGAAGAGAGGCGGACTGGCGCACAGCCAAAAGAGTGGGTCACCAAAGCGTGGTTGAAGTATAATCCTTTATTAATCCATAAAAGCAAGCGGAGGTAGGTACCCTCCTACGCATTTCATGTACTAAATAAAGTGTACTACCGTACACGAAACGCGTATGAGGGTACCTACCTCCGCTTGCTTTTATGGATTAATAAAGGATTATACTTTAACCACGCATTGGTGACCCACTCTTTTGGCTGTGCGCCAGTCTTCCTCTCTTCTCAATGTTTACCAGCATTTCTACTCGGCAGCACGCCGCTCAGGACACTCAGATTGGGGCAATATGTGAGTATTTTTTATTTGACTTTATTTCAACCACATTTTGATTCAAGGGACCATCCCCATGAGGAACATATAGGGACTTTACTCATAGCCTTATCTTTAGGGATCTTTTGTACCCACAGAGGATTATATCAATTCATCAATCTCACTAGCCCCAGTCTGTGAACTCATTTGCATTACATGATGTTTATGGATCCAGCACTGGAGTGCATTAATCACTAACTATTTTTCTCGATAATGTATGCCTCCTTGGATCTATCAGAAGAGAAACGTGAATGTGTTAACTCAAATTGTATATCACATTGATTGAGGAATCCTCTACAGCCATGGGGATCCCACGCATAACATTTGGGGGTATGAAGACACGGTTCAAGAGGGAAAGATACCTCTGAGGTAGGGGAGGACAAGGTTGCTGGGCTAATAATTCTGGACTGGAATTGTCGCGAAGACAAGGTTGCAAAGCTTTGAGTCAAAGAAGTAATCTGATACACCAAATATTGAAAGTGTTCCCCAATGAAAGCGAGGGCCTGACCCACCTCAGGGGGATTTGCATTAATTGAGCTGAGCATACTGTAATGCTTGCGCTCACCACGAACAAGGTGGGACCATGGTACTGTGCACCAACAGCAGCGGAGGCACGCTTGGAGGGTGGACAGTCAGCGTAGCTGGGTCTGGGTTGGAGAGATTTGGTTAGTCCAGATACTTGCCGGGGTCTGGGGGCAGAGCCAGTAGAATGGTCGTGTCCATTGTGCCATGGTATGGGGTTGGAGCCGGGAGAGTAGTAGCGTGTTCAAAAGCCATGGCCAGGGATGGAGAGATGCGGGTAGTCAGAGGCAAGCCGGGGTCGTTATCCAGAGAGGGTCCAATAGTCAAGCCAGGTCGGTACACGTGAAAGCATTTGGAGAGAACGCAGCAAGGCACAAGGCAAGGCAAACATAACACAGGAACACAAGGCTACACAGGTTATGCTCAGCAAGGAGGAAGTGAAAGTGCAGGATTTAAATAGGAGAGATGCATGACTGGGATTGAGAGGAAGCGCAACACGACAGGAGGGTGGAGCCAATCTCTGTGGTACGGGTAGAAGAGCTGCGTGTGCATGCGCTCTCTGTAAACAGAACGGGGGACTGAGATGCAGCAGGTAAGGAGGGAACACACTGCAGGGGACATGTTCCCTGATTCCTTACACACTGGTACTGACGTGATGCAAAGGAACATCTTATAGTATACAGATCCCTAGAATTACAACTTGATATTAATTTTGCATCATTTTAATGGCAAAACTTTAATTTGTATTGATTTATATATAACCCTTTGAAGTTTTAGATTGCTACAGCTTATTTTTACCAACATATTTTTCTTAATAATTAAGTATCTTTGAATGAATTATCCTAAATAATTACGTATTGAAATGCAGTAGCTGTAAATAATACACTTTTTTCCAAAACAATATATTTGTAAAGTTGTTTATTTACCAAATGTAGCCAGGTCCTCAGGTACCACCCCATCTTACCCTAGTGCTAGTGGGAGCTGCCGGGGTGGCCGCGGCGCCGGAGACTCCCGGAAGTATTGGCTCAGGGCACCGCCATGTTATGCGAGATTCGCGCATGCGCAGTAGCGCGATCGTTGCGGCGGCCCCTACAGATAGAGTTGCGCATGTGCAGTGAAACAGGAGAGGCGGCCATTTTAGATAGGAGCATCCCTAGCAGTGGCCTTTACCAGGGAAGCCTCTGTGTGGGATTACAAGTCCCATGAGCCTCAGGGAGTTTGGATAGCAGGTGGTCACAGCAGCCAATGGGGTTGTCAGAACTCTCTGCTCTCTGATTCTGAAAAATTCCGCGCGCTGGAGAAAACAGGCAGTTGGTGACAGTTGGTGTTGGGAGGCAAGGGGAGAGGAGGTGCATAGTGCAGGGGGTCAGTGACCCACTGCATAGGCCAGAATATTCCCCTAGGCCTCAGCGTAGGCCCTGAGTCACCACCAGCTTGTGGTACTGCAGGGAACAGGCCTAGATAGGGACTTTACCATTTACTGATAGTAGCAGTCAGGGACACAGCATCTTCCTGAGCTACAAGGTGCTCTGTAGTTTGGGATCAGACTGCATTACAGAGTCAAGCCTCGTGAGAGACCTCCCTGACAGTGAGGAACTACTCGTGAGAGATGACGCTAGATCTGCGGATCCTTTTTAAAGTATCAGCGACCGGGTTCTGGAGCACCCGGCAGGTATTATTATAAAGTGCACCAACACCGGTACCTACAGGAGCTGATCCCGCCTTGGGGGGTGGGTTTCTTGGGGACACTAAAGGTTAGGTGACCAAGGGACTGGTCCAGTACATTGGACATGGTGTGGGGTGCACACAGTGGTGGGGAAGGGACTCTTGCACAGTGGGTGCACTCTGAACTACTGGTATACAGCTATATCATTCTTATATGTGTATATGTCATTCAAGGTTATAACTGCCATACAGTATATGTGTGTATGTTCGCTAATGTTATTTCATGCATATGTGTTATTTAGCCCAACGTGTATATATATATATATATATATATATATATATATATATATATATATATATATAAATATATATAGTAAACTGTTACATAGACTGTACTTGTGGTTTGTTATTATTGTTCTTGTCCAGGGGAATCTCACATCTAGGGGATCCTGGGCAAGTGGAGGCGTTTCCATTTACTATTGTTGCCCTAGGCTCCCAGTTAGCGGATGCTCAGATCTTGGTGAGCCAGCAGGTATATACAGCATCAGTAGCCGGTCTAGTCAGCAGGAAAGAGGGTTACATTTTGATGCGCTGCTTAGATGTCAGACCTGGGGTGCCCAAGCAGATTTACAAAATTAGCGCTAAATTATGTCTAAACCTTCAAGGCAAGAGGTTCGCGAGTGGGCCTTGCGGTGCAACGTATCACTGCTTCACGTGGTGGCGGTGAGCAGGGTCCCTGGCCCTACTTCTGTATTCTCAGTGTCTGACCAAATAAAGAATTCACCATGCCTGGCCACCGCCAAGTATGTAGATCATACATATGACAAAGACTGCCAAAGGTGTAAAGTGCTTCTGCTTGAAACTACACCTGAAATTTGTCACGAGACTGCTCCCCACGTACTACACTTAACCGAACTGTTGGGTGGAAGTTGCCCGCTTGTTTACCCTGAGCTACAAAGGCATCAGCTTCCGACCTCTCCACTCCGTGCACCAGGGATGGGGAGACCCCTATCCTCAGCGTGGCCAGCCAATACCGCCATCCATACGCCTTTTCCCCACATCACGTTTGCACCAGACACTACCCATCAGCACTCCCTGTGGGATGGCTCCTCTCTCTCGCCATCCCCTACACCCCACACAGCACCCAGGGACAGTGGGGCTAGTGGGGGTTCCCTACCCAATGTGGCCGTCCTCCAGCTGGCGGATGCCTTCATCCACTCTGCACAGTCACAGCAATACCGCAAACTTAAAGCATTTTCGGGAATTCAACTTACCCCCTTAGATGAATCCGAGTTTGAAGAATGGAAGGATCACACAGAGCAGGTACTCCCAGAGTGGAACTGTGCAGAGGCCGTAAAGCGACAGCAGATCGTGGAATGACTGCGGCCGCCCGCCTCGCACATGTTACAGAGCTACCGGGATGATCACCCTGAAGCGGATTCCCAAGCCATACTGCGTGCACTCACCAAGGCCTACGGCACACCAGTGGACGGCTTCTCCTTGATGGCCAAATTCCACGCCCTGGTCCAGACTGAAGGAGAAATGGTGTCCGCATTCCTTCGACGAGTTCACCTGGATCTCTGGACGTTAGTGAGGAAGAAAGTAGTGCGCAAGTCAGAGGCCAACGGCCTAAGAACCACGCAGCTCCTGAGGGGTCTCTTGTCACTACACCCGGTAGCTGTCATAGTCAGTGGTAGCCTCGTTCCGGGGCAAGCATTGTCCTTTGAAGAATTGATCGATAGAGTACAAGCACATGAAACTGTTCTGCTAGGTCGTGATTCAAGTCCTGCTAAAAAGATGGTTACTTCCTCCAAGGAAGCCAAGAGTGGAGAGATTAAAGGGAAATCTAACAAAGAGGCACATCAGGATAAAGAAGACCCTTATGATGACGAAGCTGATACTGCGGATCCTCCCTCCGGGCAGATGTCATCAACTCCATGGGCCCAGTCTAATCGAACTGGTGTCCTCTGTTTCCGTTGTGGCATGAAGGGTCATATTGCCCCGTTCTGTTCGCAGAAGATGAAGGTGGCTGCAGAAAATGCGAAATCTATGCTGTGTACCACCCTGAAATCTGAAGATACCACTATACCAGAAGAGACCCCGCCATCAAGTTCAAATGAAGCGTCGGTACCACCAAAGGCAGGCAGCCGCATAGGACCCGCTGCCATTGTGAAGGTCGTTATTGAAGGTATCTACGCTTCAGCGTTGCTAGATACTGGTTCCCAAGTAACAATAGTATACCGACCATTCTACAATCAACATCTTCACCGGTTGTCCCTGCTGTCTGCAGATGCAATTAGATTGCGAGGGTTAAGCCATGAAGACTACCCTATTGATGGAGTGGCACAGGTTCATCTGGATCCCACAGCTGAATACTGGAAAGCATCACCCTATTGAGGTGGAAGCGTTGGTATGCCCGGAGCCTCAAGAACACCCTAGTGCTCCGATAATCTTGGGAACCAATACTGACATAGTACAGGCAGTGATTCGTATGTACCTACAGGAGGTGGGTGAACTACCGCTAGCGGCGCTAGCAGAATACCCTGTATTGCGAGAGGAGTGTTGTAGGATAGCGGCACAAGAAGAGCACGGAGTCCTCTACAATATTGAGTACGGGTTAACTGAGATCCTACCAGGAGGAGGGAAAGTGATGACTGCTACCTGCTGCTATCCAGAAAGGCACAAGACAGATCGACTATTCTCGCTGGAAAGTATTCCTGAAGATGACCAACGGCGCGGATACAAACTGCTGGCCGAGGTGAGGGAATTTTATTTATTTATAAAAATATTTTACCAGGAAGTAATACATTGAGAGTTACCTCTCGTTTTCAAGTATGTCCTGGGCACAGAGTAAAACAAAATAATACATGGTTACAAATACAGTTACATAAATGAACAAGGTATACATTATATACAAGACATTGCATGCACAGTTAAAGAAAATATATATTATGAGCGTATGAAACAGTTACAGACCAGATTACAGTGTGAGACAGCCTTAGATTTGAACGAACTTAAGCTGGTGGTGGATATGAGAGTCTCTGGTAGGTTGTTCCAGTTTTGGGGTGCACGGAAGGAGAAGGAGGAACGTCCGGATACTTTGTTGAGTCTTGGGACCATGAATGGTCTTTTGGAGTCTGATCTCAGGTGATAGGTACTGCATGTGGTAGGGGTGAGGAGCTTGTTCAGGTAGCTGGGTAGCTTGCCCAGAAAGTATTTGAGGGTGAGACAGGAAAGGTGAACTTTGCGCCTAGACTCTAGTGATGACCAATCTAGTTCTTTGAGCATTTCGCAGTGATGTGTGTTGTAGTTGCATTGGAGAACAAATCGACAAATTGAATTGTAGAGGGTGTCAAGTTTGCTAAGGTGGGTTTGAGGAGCCGAGCCATATACTATGTCTCCATAGTCAATAATTGGCATTAGCATCTGCTGTGCAATACGCTTTCTGACCAGGAGACTTAGGGAGGATTTGTTCCTGTAAAGTACCCCTAGTTTGGCATAGGTCTTGGTTGTCAGGGTATCAATGTGCATCCCGAATGTTAAGTGGGAGTCAAACCATAAGCCCAGGTATTTAAAACTAGTGACAGGTGTTAGGGTGGTTTTAGCGTTGGTTCTAATCAGGAGCTCAGTCACTGGAAGCTTTACAAATTTAGTCTTGGTCCCAAATACCATTGTTACTGTCTTGTCAGTGTTTAAAAACAGTTTGTTTTGGGAAATCCAGTTTTCGAGTCTCAAAAAGTCAGACTGAAGTATGTGTTGAAGGTCAGAGAGGCTATGGCTGTGTGCATACAGGATTGTGTCATCTGCATACATGTGTATTGAGGCTTCCTTACAAGCTGTGGGAAGATCATTAATGAACACTGAGAAGAGTAGGGGCCCCAGAACAGAGCCTTGCGGGACACCACAGGTGATATCCAGGGGGTTGGAGTTAGAGCCTGAGATGGACACATGTTGGGATCTTCCTGATAGGTAGGACTGAAACCAGTTTAAAGCATGTTTCCCTATTGCAGAGCTCTGGAGTTTGTTAAGCAGGATAACATGATCAACTGTGTCAAAAGCCTTTGCAAAATCATGGAATACTGCACCAGTGAGTTGTCCCCGTTCCATTCCGCACTGGATTTCATTGCAAACTTTTAGCAGGGTAGTTACGGTGGAGTGTTTGGGACGAAACCCAGACTGGAATTGGCTAGGGAAATTTGTCTTGGTGTAGAAATCGCTTAATTGGGAGTGGACACATTTTTCCATAACTTTGGATAGAATTGGGAGAAGTGAGATTGGCCTGTAGTTTGAGACAGTGTTTTTGTCCCCACTTTTGAAGATTGGGACAACTCTGGCAGTTTTCCAGGTCTTAGGGATATGGCCTGCAGACAGGATAGAGTTCACTATGGACGCAATTGGTTTGGCAATGGCTGGGGCACCAAGTCGTAGGAACCTAGATTGTAGTGAGTCGGGTCCACATTGGCTGCTTAGTTTTAGTTTGAGGAGCGCTTGTGTAATCTCCTCTTCAGATACTGGGCTAAATTGAAAATTGTGGGCAGTGTTGGGAGGGGGTGGGACTATAGGGGTACTCCCAGGATGAGATTCAGGTTTGGGGTTTGTGCTGCGTTTCGCTAATAAGTTAGTGGCACACCCCACAAAGTAATCATTGAATGCATTTGCAATGTCAGTGGGTTTGTCAGAGTAATTTCCCCCTTAGTGATATTACTTGGTTGTTGATGGTTAGGAGGCTGGAATATATTGTTGATAACCTTCCAGAAGTAAGCTGGGTTTGATGTATTTTGGTGGAGATTGTCAGAGTAATATTGTGCTTTTGCATACCTTGTTTGCCTTGTGCACACGTTCCGCAGGCATCTGTAGTGATTGAGATCCTTGGTAGTGCCAGTTACTTTGTAGCTTTTCCACAAGGCATCCCTGAACTGGTAGAGTGCTATAAGGTCAGGTGTAACCCATGGAAGGTGGGCCCCCCGTACCCGTATTTTGCGTAGTGGAGCATGGGTATCGCAGAGTTTTAAGAACTCGGATTGGAAATAGTCGAGCGCAGAGTCAGGGTCGGGAATTAAATCGATTCTGTGCCATGGGCAGTTGGTAAGGTCGTCCAGAAACTGTTGTGGGTTAAAGTTTTTAAATGTTCTAGTGAGGAGAACTTTAGGGCTTGAATGGGGCGGTTTAATTTTCCTTACACAGTACACTATTGCATGGTCACTGAAAATATCAGGAAGGATGCCAGAGGATTGGATTCTGCTGGGGTTTGAGGAGAGAATCCAGTCTAGCAAGGAATGGTTATGCGACTTCAGGTTTATTCGTGTGGGTTGGGAAATGAGTTGCGATAGGTTAAGTGACTTGAGTTGTATCTGGATTTTGTGGTTTTTAGGGTCAAGCCAATTGAAGTTGAAATCCCCTAGAACTAGCAGCTCACTCTTCTCATTCAGAGAGGAAATGGAGGCAAGAAATTGGGTGATATCAGTCAAGGATTGTAGAGGGGCTTTAGGGGGGTGGTAGATGCCAGCAAGCAAGATGGGCTTAGAAATGGGGAGGCAGATTTTGCCAACTAGAGTTTCAAAAGAGGGTGGACTTGGTGGGCAATGTAACAGTGTAAATTGTAAGGTGTCTGCAATATAAAATAACACCCCTCCTCCTCTCTTTGACCTATCTCTCCTAAAAATGGAGTATCCCTGAATGGCGATATTTGCATCAGGGGTTTTAGAGGATAGCCATGTTTCTGTAAGAACGATGGCTTTGGGTTTATGCATAAGGCACCATGCCCTTAGTTCATCCAGTTTGGGCAGCAGGCTCCGGATGTTTATATGGGCGACAGATAGCCCTTTTTGGAATTTAAAGGTGGAATTCTCAGGGGCATGGGACAGAGCTGAAATGGGAAGACCTGGGTTAGTTTCAATATCACCTGCTAGAGAGAGTAATAGTATGAGTAGAAATTTGTGTAGTCGTTTGCAAGTTGTAAATTTGTGGTGTTTTCCATTAGAGTGAGCAGTGGTTGGTGTGCTGGTTTTTAGAGTTCTCCACCAACATTCAGTAGATAGTGCAAGGCTTTTGAGTAGTCCAGGGTGTATGGTGATGTTGGGTGTGGGCCAGGATGGAGGAGTTTGTAGTGGATAGAGGGAGTAACATCTCCATGAGGCCAGGAGAAAGAAAAAAGTTAGAAGACATAGCAGGTTCATGATGCCAGAGGTAGGCAGTGCTGCAAGGAGCTGTTGTGAGCAGAGTGAGTGTGTGCAGACTAAACAGCAGGTGTGTGCCTATACCTTTTCAAGTGTTTTGCTGCATTGCAATGCTAGGGTCAATTCAGGGTTTCAGTGTTTTGTGCAGTCAGTTTTGGGAGAGGCTGCAGTGAAAGAAGTTGTAAAGGGGTGGGGGGTTAAACTATGCAGGCTAATAAGCATGGGATCATAGTGTGATCTGAATAGCTTACCGTTTGTTGTCTTGAGTAAAAGTGTGCAGTAGATGCAGTCCCCAGTCACCTCTAGGCAAACTGTAGTCTAACTGTTTTTATCACTTAAATACCTCACTTTAAATGCCTCACTGCCTAATGCAGTTCCTGCCCAATGCAGCGAAGGTGTTAGTATTATACACAAAAAAAGTCACATGATCCTCCCCCTCCCCAATCAGTCAGCTTGTTCCATTTGGTCAATTAACAGCACAGAGTTAAGAGGAAAAAAAAAAAAAACTTTTTACATTCAAACATACTGCTGCAGCCGAGTTTATTCGAGCATTTGCCTTTTCTCGGCCGCAGCAGTTACCTGGCGCGCGCCGGAGGGTGCCGGACGCGCGCCGAAGCAGCGGAGGAGAGGCCCGCCGATCGCGGCTTCCCCCTCTCCTCTCCGGGTCCGCCGGGTCCCCCGGAACCCCCTGCCGCCGTCCCCCACATCGCGGGACACCAGGGCTCCCTCGGGGAGCCCTGGACGCGCGTGCAGGGGGCGCAGGCACCCGATGACGCGTGACCACGCATCGGTGACGCGCGGCACGCCGAGGGGATGCCACTTGCAAGCCGGGAAATCTCCCGGCTTGCGGAACTGGCCACACTTCATTAAAGTGTGTCGCCAGTGTACTAACTTATATATCAACTCAACAAGGCCAGATTCAGTCTTGTACACAGGGTTTCAACATCAGGAACATACTTATATATCAATTCAACAAGGCCAGATTCAGTCTTATACAGAGGGTTTCAACATCAGGAACATACTTATATATCAATTCAACAAGGCCAGATTCAGTCTTATACAGAGGGTTTCAACATCAGGAACATACCTGTGAAGAGAATGCAATTAGATCCATGTCATATCAGCTGAGGTTATTGGTTATTGGTCTTGCATGAAGAAAGTGAGTATATTAACTATATATATATTAACTGTAGTCTAACTGTTTTTATCACTTAAAAAGCTCACTTTAAATGCCTCACTGCCTAATGGCCGTCTAAACTACCAAATAGTGTGCAGATGTTTGTACAGAACATTTCTTTCTACCTCATGCAAATCGACTACGGACAGCAGTTGGGGAGAATATACCCTGTCACTCCTGTGGAGAAGATGGAGACTTGAACATAGGCAGCAGCCGTATCTGTAACAGCTTCCCCACTGACGTTTGACTTTAGGGACTCTAAATTGACGGAAGAATGGAGAGAGAGATTGCTGACCAAATTGGAAGCAAGACGAGCAGTATTGTCCACCAGTGATATGGACGTGGGCTGTAGCCGCAGCATTTAACATACCATTCGGTAAAATGATATGACTCCTTTTCGAGAAAGATCCCGTCGCATTGCTCCCAGAGATGTGGAAGATGTGAGAAATCTACTACAAGAAATGGAGGCGGCTGGCATCGTCATGGGATCTCGCAGTCAATATGCATCGCCTATCGTGGTGGTGCGGAAGAAGAACGGGTCAGTACGGCTATGTGTGGACTATAGAACCTTGAATAATCATACTGTACCAGATCAGTATACCCTTCCTCGGATCGAAGTACTCTTAACGTACTGTCGGGAAATAAGTGGTTCAGTGTGTTGGATCTGAGGTCCGAGTATTACCAAGTGCCGATGAACTCCGAAGATCAGGAGAAAACAGCTTTCGTCTGCCCGCTGAGGTTTTATCAATTCACGCGTATGCCCCAAGGTATATGCGGTGCCCCAGCCACTTTCCAGCGTCCAATGGAAAAGACGATTGGGGATATGAACCCCAGAGAATGCTTAGTGTATCTGGATGACATTATAGTATTCGGGAAGATGCTGGAGGAACATGAAGAGCGTCTGATAAAAATGCTGGATCGACTTAGCGCGGAAGGACTCAAGCTGTCGATGGTTAAGTGTCGGTTTTGCTGCACCTCGGTGACCTATGTGGGTAACATTGTCTCTGCGGAAGGAATATCTACTGACCCGAGGAAAATAGAAGTTGTGGTGAACTGGCCGCGACCCGCTAACGTTATGGAATTGTGATTCTTCCTAGGATTTTGCGGTTATTATCGAAGGTTTGTGGTAGGCTATTCCAGCAAGGCGAAGGTTCTCAACAACCTTCTCAAAATCTACCCTGAAGACACGGGTCGGAAAGCAGCTTCCGCTCAAGCACCCTTCGGGGATAAGTGGACTCCAGGTTGCGAAAAGGCATTTCTGGGGTTAAAGAGAAACTTAACAGAGGTCCCGGTGCTGGCCTATGCAGACTCTGAGCAGCCGTATATTCTACACGTGGATGCCAGTATTAATGGTTTAGGAGCAGTGGTGCATCAGAAATACGATACTGGATTTCGACCAGTGGCCTATGTCAGTCAGAGTTTAATGACTAGTAAACAAAACTATCCTGTACACAAGTTGGAATTTCTAGCCCTCAAATGGGCTATTGTGGACAAGCTGCATGATTACTTGTATGGGGTCACATTTGAAGTTAGGACTGATAACAACCCTTTGACATACATCAACACCTCTGCTAAGTTGGATGCTACCGGCCACCACTGGTTAGCAGCGCTCTCAAATTATCAATTCACCCTTAAGTACAAGCCTGGGCCTATGAACATTGGAGCTGATGCCCTATCTCGACGACCAGGATTAAATCCTACTCCTGATGAGTGTGTTTGGGAATAAATTCCGGGACCAGGAATACGGGCCTTGTGCTCCATAGCAGCGGTGGTTCAAGACCGAGTTGGCTTCTCTGAATTGAGGATAGTGGATTCTTTACGGTGTCAATCAAAGGCTATCCCAGAAGCGTACCGTCACCCGGACGGGATGGATATCACTCTGGATAAAATTATCGCCTGGAAGGATCTGGTACAATATCAAATTCACGACCCAGTAGCAGGGATAGTCCATCAAGCTCTCCAACAAAATAATCCATCGTTGCTTACACGGGCCCCTAAAGAAATGGTAGCCTTGTTAATGAAAGAAATGAATAAGTTCGAACTCGATAACTGTCTACTGTATAGGGTAGTGCCATACCACAACCACCCGGATAGACAACAGTTATTCCTATCTAAGATCCTACAACCAATGGTCCTTCGAGCGTTACATGATGATCACGGTCATCTGTGTATCGATAAAACCTTTGGGCTACTTCGTGATCAATTCTTTTGGCCCAAAATAAGGGAGTCTGTGGAACTACACTGTAGGCGGTGTACCCACTGTATACAACGAAAAACTCTACCCACCAGGGCGGCGCATATGGCTCATTTGAAAAGCTTGGGACCCATGGATCTGGTGTGTATGGACTTTCTTTGTATCGAACCCGACACTCGAGGCATCGGAAATGTACTGGTGATCACAGATCACTACACCAGATATGCCCAAGCCTTCCCTACTAAAGATCAACGGGCGGTGAATGTAGCTAAAGTCTTATGGGAGAAGAATTTAATTCATTATGGACTACCAAATCAATTTCATTCGGATCAAGGCCGGGACTTTGAAAGTAATCTTATACGAGAACTGCTTAAGTTGCTGAGTATCACCAAGTCCCGGAAGACACCTTACCACCCAGAAGGAGACGCTATGCCTGAACGGTTCAACCGAACGCTGCTCGACATGCTTGGTACCCTGAAGCGCTCATAGAAGGCTGAATGGAGTAAGCATGTAGAGTCCTTGGTACATGCTTATAATTGCACCTGCCATGAGTCCACTGGATATACGCCTTACTTTCTGATGTTTGGACAAGAAGCTCAGCTACCAGTGGATGTACGATCTACCAACAGAGGTTGGTTCAGAGACTGTAAATAATACCAACCCTGAGGAGTCTATGGAGGGAACCTCTCAAAGGGGCCGTCCGACCGCAGGGGCATCTCCTGAAGGAACAGTAAAAAACAGAAAACCGGCGCCTCCAAGAATGTATAGTATGTGAAATCTGATCAAATAGAGAGTCCAATCGAGGATGGCAAGCAATCCTGAGGGGAATCTTGAATGAAGTCTCACGAGGATGACAAACACATAAACAACAGAAAAGACAAAGGTAAAAATCATAGTGTAACTCAAAAAACCAAACATTGAAAAAGATTAACTAAAAGATTATTACAATTTTAATGCAATTATTGAATATAAAACAACAAACAAATGTCCGTTGGGCTAAAGACACTGATGAGGCAGTACCATCCAGTAGGAGTAAAATTGAAATCCTACTAACAGCAAGGCTGAGTAAATAAGACCCATAGAGTAGCTGTCCTTCCTCCCCAGACCAGGAAACCTCTGCAGAAGATGAAATTTTTGTCCTCCAGAGCTCCACGCTGCCAGAACAACCACTGTTGCCGCACTCACAGACCCACACGGTCAAGAGGGGTGCCACAAGGATGATCCGGAACTTCACGCTGCTGTGACAGACAGCAACACCACGAACACAGACCTGCTGGTCGTGCGGTGTGCTGATGACGTCACAGTATAGCGCGGGTGCACGGGGAAGGCCTTGGAAGTCAGTGCAGCTCCTGGGGCTTAGAGGGGCAAAGTCTGGGCTGGACACCACTCAATAGGGAGAGAATGATACTGGTCTTAGAGCCAATAGAGCTATGGGTAAAGGGCCTCATGGTCAAAAGTCAGATAAGGTGACTCCAGTGAGTCAGTCCTTAGTTCCACAGAGCACATGCTTTGTGCCTCAAAGATACTGTGTTCAACCATTGAGCCCCTCAAGGGAAGAGATTGAGTTACAAAGTGAGGTTAGTTACTCTCCAGAGGGAGTGACTGAAGAACAGCTCCGCAGAAGTCCAAGAGTTTGTCAACCTCCCATGAGAATGACTTATGATCAATTCGGGGCACCCCATTATGAGGCTCAGCAGTGGGCTCACAGTAGAGTGAGATCTGTGATTGTAATGTTCAATGAAATGTATAATCTCATGTAGAGTATACAAGTGATAAGTTGTATTAATATATATGCATTTTTATTGTGTAAATATGAGTGACATTGGTATACGTTCCCAAGCGGGACGTTGGATCCCACCAGGGGTAGGATGTAGCCAGGTCCTCCGGTAACACCCCTTCTTACCCTAGTGCTAGTGGGAGCTGCCGGGGTGGCCGCGGCACTGGGGACTCCCGGAAGTATTGGCTCAGGGCGCCGCCATGTTATGTGTGATTCGCGCATGTGCAGTAGCGCAATAGTTGCGACGGCCCCTACAGATAGAGTTGCGCATGTGCAGTGATACAGGAGAGGCAGCAATTTTAGATAGGAGCATCCCTAGCGGCGGCCATTACCAGGGAAGGCTCTGTGTGGGACTACAAGTCCCATGAGCCTCAGGGAGTTGGGATACCAGGTGGTCACAGCAGCCAATGGGGTTGTCAGAACTCTCTGCTCTCTGATTCTGAAACATTCCGTGCTGGAAAAAACAGACAATTGGTGACAGATGGTGTTGGGAGGCAAGGGGAGAGGAGGTGCATAGTGCAGGGGGTCAGTGACCCACTGCATAGGCCAGAATATTCTCCTATGCCCCAGCGCAGGCCCTGAGTCACCACCAGCTTGTGGTACTGCAGGGAACAGGCCTAGATAGGGACTTTACCATTTACTGATAGTAGCAGGCAGGGACACAGCATCTTCCTGAGCTACAAGGTGATCTGTAGTTTGGGATCAGACTGCATTGTGGAGTAAAGCCTCGTGAGAGACCTCCCTTACAGTGAGGAACTACTCGTGAGAGATGACACTGGATCTGCGGATCCTTTTTGAAGTATCAGCGACCGGGTGCTGGTAGGCAGGTATTATTATAAAGTGCACCAACACCGGTACCTACAGGCGCTGATCCCGCCTTGGGAGGTGGGTTTCTTGGGGATACTAAAGGTTAGGTGACCAAGGGACTGGTCCAGTACATTGGACATGGTGTGGGGTGCACACGGTGGGGGGGAAGGGACACTTGCACAGTGGGTGCACTCTGAACTACTGGTATACAGCTATATCATTCTTACATGTGTATATGTCATTCAAGGTTATAACTGCCATATAAGTGTGTAAATTCACTAATGTTATTTCATGCATATGTGTTATGTGGCCCAACGTGTATATATATATATATATATATATATATATATATATATATATATATATATATATATGTTACATATACTTGTGGTTTGTTATTATTGTTCTTGTCCAGGGGAATCTCACATCTAGGGGATCCTGGGCAAGTGGAGGCGCTGCCATTTACTATTGTTGCCCTAGGCTCCCAGTTAGCGGAGGCTCAGATCTCGGTGAGCCAGCAGGTATATACAGCATCAGTAGCCTGTCTAGTCAGCAGGAAAGAGGGTTACACATATCAAGTCTTTTCTTCTTCAATTTGCCATAGATCCATATGTTTCTGTATATATGCCAAGGTCTAGTTCTTGTTGTTTTTTTTACATTCGGTTCATTGTATTTTGTTCACATTTTATGTGAATTTGTTTTAAAATGTTCATAGAATAAGAATTTTTTATTATTTCCAAACAGATACATTTTCTTTAAGCATAAATAATGAGAAATGACTATGATGTAGTGTGATAACAGAAAGGGATAGAATAATAACATGAAAGTCTTTAAGTGGATGAGAAAAAAAAAAACAATAATTCATTTTCAGAAGATGGAGATTTTTTTTCACATCCTGCAGCTTTAAATATTCCAGTGTGCTGTGGTGATCAATCACCACATACAGAAACATTACCTTTTTAAGCATTGCTAAACGCTTTGACATGTTTGAAAAATTGAGTCCTAGATCCTAAAGGTTATTTGTTATTGGGTAGCAGGAACTATGCTAGAATGGCAAATGAAGACTGGAAAGATGATAAATCTTTAGTCAGATGCATAAACTCCTCAGATGAACAGTTTCCAACTTTGTAACACACACAGAATATACCAGGAAATGTACAGGGAAACTATGACTAAAGCTTACAGTAATGCACAGTGCTGTAGCTCTCCAAATCAAGAACCATGAAGAAATTCAATGAAACAAATGTTAGTAAAAAAAAGAAGTAAATCATCCACAATACATAGCTATATTTGCCAACATGTACGTTGGATAAAGTACAAGTTAACAAAAAAAGATACTTGCGAGCAAATATTCAAACTCACATCTTACAAACCAATGAGAGCTGTGTTTCTAACATGAATTATACATAAATATGTGTCCTTTTTGGAAAAATATGTTTTGTCTAAAAATCCATAACTGATTTTGCAAAATCTAAACACTACAATGGCAACTTAGGGTAGTCTTGATCGGAGAATTTTAGTTTTACAGTGCAGAAAAAATTAACAGTATTAGCATAGGAATTTCGTAATGTTGCTATGCAAACTTGATTCTTGAATTTAGTTTTTAAACACCGTATTGAGCACTTCTTTGAAGTCTGTATTTGTGTTTTTGACATAAAAATAACTTTCTCAAAAAGGTATATAAATCATTATCCTTTTTTTAGACAGTTGAAAACATTGCATATTCAGAAGAGAAGAGAAAATTATAACTTAGTTATTCCCTCTAAAGCAGGCCTGCACAACTCCAGTCCTCGAGGGTCGTAAACAGGCCAGGTTTTCAGGATATCCATTCTTCAGCACAGCTGGCTCAATTAGTGGCTCAGTATGACTGAGCTACTAATTGAGCAAGCTGTGCTGAAGTAGGGATATCCTGAAAACCTGGCCTGTTTGCGGCCCTCGAGGACTAGAGTTGTGCAGGCCTGCTCTAAAGAATATCTGAATTATATTTTAATGTTAAATGACTGTTTGATAGATACTCAAACACTCATAGAAGATGATATCTAATTAAGATATAACTTGTGATAAATAAAAGGGGCCAATTTTCCACAAAAAATCTATTTTTTTAAATGATTTATCAATTTGAGGTAGATTCATCATGTTACCTTGATTTATATTTGTGTATGTAAACATTTTATCTACATCATTAACCATGCTAGCACTAAAGAGAATATAACACATACAGTAGGTGTTTGTACCATGCAAGATTCTCTTTTGTGTGAAAAATAGTCTTCACATGTTAATTCAATCTGAAAGCTCTGTCTAGGCTAGCCATTGTTTTATCCCAATCGCAGATATAGTGTGGGTGCGGAGAACATACGGTGTTACCAGGTGTGGTGCATTACATGTTGGCTCACAGGAGGGCTGAGCTTCCGCCACGGGGAACCTGGGGCAATTATAGTATGAGTAACCCTGTACTCGGTGCAGCGCCTCCACCTGCGATGGTTCCTAGCAGAGCAGGAATTGTTCCTCGCAGGACACATACAATAACCACATACTGTACACTGTATGTATAAAAACCAACGACTTTTACTTTGCATACGAACCAATAACAATACACATAATATTGGGTGTCCCTCTCTAGAGGAGACACTGAGTAACCTGACACATATAACTCTCCCACCTTCACCCGGTGATCCCACCCCGTGTCCAGTAATCCCCCACACAATGTCCAGCAATCTATAGAGAGCGGATATGTGTGACTGTGCAGTCACTAAGGAACTACTAGGCCTGTTGGTGCACGTGTAGGTCAGAGTTACCTGCCGAGCACTCCAGTGCTCGGGCCTGCAACAGACTTCACAAAGGATCTGCCGCTTGGTGATCTCCGTCTGATCCTGTGGTTCGTTGTCCAGGGTCCGCCAGTGGTGATCCCACCCTGGAGATAGTCTCTGTGTCTGGGCACAGACTTGAGCCCAAGTCTTCTCTCGGGAAACGCAGCGTCTGCTGTGTCCCTATCTAACACTAGCTCTACTGTGACAGGATCCCTAACCTAGGGCCTGTCCCTGTAGCACCACAAACTGGGGAGTGAGGACCTATCTGAGACCTAAGGGGCTAATAGCCTGCTCCACTCCCCTAACTCTACCCAGTCCTGATTCTCACTAACGACTAGCACTCGCAGCTACGCGCGGCAACCTAATGGGTGCGTGCAGCAACCGTGCTGCACAAACCCTTTGCCTTCTTGCCAGACCTCACAGCACTGACAGCCGTGATCCTGACAAGACAGCACTCACTAAGGGCAGCATCCCTACCTAGGGCCGTCCCTAATCAATTACCCACTAACCTGGTGGGGAATTGGGGCCTACCTGGGATGTGGGGGACCTTACGCGGTGCAGGAGCTTCACTCGCTCCCTGCACCCTTCCTTCCCCTTCTGCTCCCTAGCTCCAACTGATGTAAGTCCCTAATCTGAGGGCTGTCCCTGGCAACACTCACTCTACTGGGCGACTCAAAGCTATCTTGGGCCTTGGGGGCTGCTGGCCTAGTGCAGGGAGTCCCTGACTCCTGCACCCTACCTCCTTCCCCTAGCTGCTCCTTGGTCTGACTGACCTGCGTGCTCCAAGCCTGCGAAATGTATCTATCTGCTCTTGCAGAGTCATCCTCTAGCCCATTGGCTCCCTGGTGTCATGTGGCTCTAACCCTGGGCACCCTGGGAACCTCCCGCACTATTGGGCTCCTGCGCATGCGCAACCACACTCACAATGGCGGCGCCCTGCTTCCCGAGCCGCCGGGACCCTCGCGACGAGACCGCGGCCTTAGCAACGGCCCAATCGCATCCCCGGCAACCGGCCTGTTCGCGAAGATAGTGCGCTACTCCCTGCTCCGGCCCCCACCCTTGGAAGCAGACATCGGGCCCGGCGCTGGCTCCGGCGGCACCCGCGACCGCACTGCTCCAAGGGAGGGGGGTCACCAGGAGCTGCTGGAGACCCGGGCTACACTCTCCCCCTGGTGAAAAATCCAACGTCTCCGCTTGGGGAATGACATCACACGGCATAAGGTTACACAAATAAACATTGGCATTGCATAACGGTACACTCGGCAGATTGACTTTAACATCACTATTACCTGGCAGGTCATATAGTATAACTGAGGTGAGCTGAGACTATTTGTGGGGTGCCCCTAACTGATCAGATGGGGTAAAGGGTAGATACCTTACCACTGAGGTGATTCCCGGTGGCCAACAGGTCCTCGGGGACGCTGTCAGTTCCCACCTCGGCTGTCTTGGGACCTGCCCCCGGCACTTCTGGGGCAGTCCACTTAATCGCTGGAAACTCTGGAGCGTGGGATCCCAGTCCTGGGACCATTTGGGTCAGAGCACACGGGCTCACACTCGGTTCAGGAGCCGGTGTGAAGTAAGGAGGTTCCTCACCACTCCGCTGGCTTGCAATGTGTTCCTCTTCATCTGGAACACAGGCAGGTAGTTATAGGTCCACTCGCACCACTGGACAGCTACCTTCTAAGGAGGACCCCTCCACCAGGACGCGATGCTGAGTGGAGCCATTCGGCCTGGTGGCCAGACTTAAGAAGCTATCGTGCTCCCCGGTCACCTGGAGGCTCACACCCAACACCCCTAGGGCAGTCGACTCACCCTTGTCTTCGTTAGGTACTGGTCCCAAGCCTAGGACCGATGGTACCATTGGAGTAGACCGGACTGGCCATTGTAGGGCCCGCGGGCCCACAGCAGGGTCCACAACGTCTGGATACACCTCCTCTAGGGCACACGGCCCCACAGGCCCACAGCAGGCTCTGTATCCGCCGAAATAGTTGGTTCGATGACTTCACTAGAGTGGTCCGCCGGCAGGCGCATCACACGAGTGGTTGGTCGCTGTAATCACCAAAGGAATATGGGGGTATAGACACCTTACCCTGTGATTCCGGAATCTGCTGGTCTGGGCTCTGGGGTTCCTGCTCTACCACTAGGACATCCCCTTTGAGATGGTCTGGAACCAGTTCTGCAACATGGTTTTGAACACACGGGCCCATATCAGGATGCACTGCAACTGAGGTAGGTGATTCTTTATCTCCAGCTTCACTGGTGTGGTCCGCCGGTTGGGGCATCACCACAGCGGGTTGTTGGTCATGAGAAGCACTAAGTAACCTCTCCGCGAAGACAGACTGAACTTCAGCATAACTCATAGTTATATAGAGGTCAGGCTCCTCCTCCTCCTCTGTCTCCTTTGCATCACCGCTGGGGTGGTTCGCCGGTAGGCGCATCGCCACTGATGGGACTTCAACCACTTCCTCGGAGAATACCACGATCGGATCCTCCGCCTCTGCTGGTTCTGCAGGCAGGGGCATAATAGGCTTCAATAACCGGGCACCGCAACAATCACATGGGGTCCCCACGTCAATGCCTCTCTAGAACAGTCACAGGTGGTATAAAAACATCGTATATACGGTTTTCCTTCAACCTCGGTTGGCTCGAGGCCTAGCGGGAACTGGGATAGGTCGGCTCCCTGGACATAGGCTTCTTGCAGGCAGGTGCAAAGTAGTGCAAGAATATCTACTCCACATACACATTAGGGTGTACTCCATGGCAGGATATTACCTCATCAACGTATAGTTGAAGATCACAATGTTTGCTCCCCCTGGTGGAATATGAAGGAGGGGCAGCACACACTTTCAAGGAGTGCTTCTGGTTCTGCACGGCGTCACTCAGTTGGCGGGGGTGGGACTTAGGTTTTCCCGCCAGTCCCGGACGGTTTTCTGCAAAGTCATTCTGCGCCTTGAGCGCGATACCACGTGCACTCTGTTCACTTGGGGAAAGTTGCCATGGCACTGGGTCAGTGTATACTAAAGGGTAGCCCTCAGGGGGGCACCCGGGCATAAATAACGTGGACGGTGACTCGGACGGGCATATATCCCCAGAGAATGAAACGACAAAAAGCAGCGAGCGCCACGTGGACATGGAGTCTGGATCTATATCTATAAGAAGGGTGTGCTGCCATCTGGGGATTTTATGCATATGCTCTTAGATCTCCGTCTCTGATATATTGGCGGGAACGCCTTCTAAGGCCACCACACGTCGGGGACTAAGATTATTTATCCTCAAGGCCCAGGCGAGGACTTCGTGTCCGGACTTCACAGACATGGTGAAAAACATGAATTGGACAATTTGGAAAAAATTGGAACAGGGCACCCCAGGTCTATCTCAGCAGCGCCTCCAAATGTAATGGGTATTCCCCCCCCCAATCGCAGATATAGTGTGGGTGCGGAGAACATACGGTGTTACCAGGTGTGGTGTATTACCTGTTGGCTCACAGGAGGGCTGAGCTTCCGCCACGGGGAACCTGCGGCAATTATAGTATGAGTAACCCTATACTCGGTGCAGCGCCTCCACCTGCGATGGTTCCTAGCAGAGCAGGAATTGTTCCTCGCAGGACACATACAATAACCACATACACTGTACGTATAATAACCAACGACTTTTACTTTGCATACGAACCAATAACAATACACATAATATCGGGTGTCCCTCTCTAGAGGAGACACTGAGTAACCTGACACATATAACTCTCCCACCTTCACCGGGTGATCCCACCCTGTGTCCAGTAATCCCCCACACAATGTCCAGCAATCTATAGAGAGCGGATATGTGTTACTGCGCAGTCACTAAGGAACTACTAGGCCTGTTGGTGCACGTGTAGGTCAGAGTTACTTGCCGAGCACTCCAGTGCTTGGGCCTGCAACGGACTTCACAAAGGATCTGCCGCTTGGTGATCTCCGTCTGATCCTGTGGTTCATTGTCCAGGGTCCGCCAGGGGCGATCCCACCCTGGAGATAGTCTCTGTGTCTGGGCACAGACTTGAGCCCAAGTCTTCTCTCGGGAAACGCAGAGTCCGCTGTGTCCCTATCTAAAACTAGCGCTACTGTGACAGGATCCCTAACCTAGGGCCTGTCCCTGTAGCACCACAAACTGGGGAGTGAGGACCTATCTGAGACCTAAGGGGCTAATAGCCTGCTCCACTCCCCTAACTCTACCCAGTCCTGATTCTCACTAACGACTAGCACTCGCAGCTACGCGCGGCAACCTAATGGGTGCGTGCAGCAACCGTTCTGCACAAACCCTTTGCCTTCTTGCCAGACCTCACAGCACTGACAGCCGTGACCCTGACAAGACAGCATTCACTAAGGGCAGCGTCCCTACCTATGGCCGTCCCTAATCAATTACCCACTAACCTTGTGGGGAATTGGGGCCTACCTGGGATGTGGGGGACCTTACGTGGTGCAGGAGCTTCACTCGCATCCTGCACCCTTCCTTCCCCTTCTGCTCCCTAGCTCCAACTGATGTAAGTGACAGGGTCCCAAACCTGAGGGCTGTCCCTGGCAACACTCACTCTACTGGGTGACTCAGAGCTATCTTGGGCCTTGGGGGCTGCTGGCCTATTGCAGGGAGTCCCTGACTCCTGCACCCTACCTCCTTCCCCTAGCTGCTCCTGGGTCTGATTGACCTGCGTGCTCCAAGCCCACGAAATGTATCTATCTGGTCTTGCAGAGTCATCCTCTAGCCCTATTGGCTTCTTGGTGTCATGTGGCTCTACCCCTGGGCACCCTGGGGGCTGACAATCCTGCACATGCGCGAGCTATCTGGGGACCTCCCGCACTATTGGGCTCCTGCGCATGCGCAACCACACTCACAATGGCGGTGCCCTGCTTCCCGAGCCGCCGGGACCCTCGCGACACGACCGCGGCCTTAGCAACGGCCCGATCGCATCCCCGGCAACCGGCCTGCTCGCGAAGATAGCGCGCTACTCCTTGCTCCGGCACCACCCTTGGAAGCAGCTGTCGGGCCCGGCGGCATCCGCGACCGCACTGCTCCAAGGGTGAGGGTCACCAGGAGCTGCTGGATACCAGGGCTACATATATATATATATATATATATATATATATATATATATACACACACACACACTTCCTGTTTCTCCCAGCCTGCCACAAATCTGAAGTTTTAAAGTTTCACACTGCAATGTGTGATCTCCGTTGTAGCAAAAGAATATCAGACTCAGCCACACTGATTGTGAAACTTCCAATAGATATACCGGCATAGACTTGAATGTATTCCACTCCTCACTCTTTGATCCACACTCCTCCCACAAACAGCTGCTGGCCACAGTGACGTAAATCAGGCTTGGAGAAAAAGGAAGCAGGAAGCAGGAGACTGTCTCCAGTGTTACCCTGTCAGCATCACGTGGTCACCTTACAGCGTGCTATCGCTGGTGCAGCAGACGGAGGGACACAGAGACCCTTGGGGTTCATCGCGGTTACACTATCTGGTGAGATCGTTCCTTTATTCCCTACATCTGCCCTGCCTGCATCTTTCAGCAACCTTTTCAATACGGAAGTTATCTTTCAGCCAATTACTGATATCTTTTCTCAATAATACATGGCTACTTTACTCTCCTCAATTTGCTATATGTTCTATGCTACAAGTGATTTATCATCTGCAATACTAATCACTCCTCCACAACAGACTTTTTGACATTTTATTTTATATCCTACCATTTTTTATCTTGGATTACCCCTCTAATTGTGTTTTTATATGTACATGTTGTGTCTGTGTATTTTTTGTGTTTATGTCCAGCAACCAAGCTTTTGTTGTTTTATAAATTTTCCCTATTATATTATTATATATATATACACCAAAAGAAGAGAAAAGAAAAAGATGTCCCACTAAAAGCACCCAAGCAAAAAAGTAATAATAAATTTGATTTATTCAAAAAAGACATGAATTACACAAAAAAGGATTAAAACAGTCCCCAAGGAACCCCTACAGCTGAAAATATAACCTAAACATAGAAAAAAGATGCTAAGGTATGATATGGTCTAAGGATGACACAGAGACCAAAGATAATGCAAAGCAGGAGAAAGCACTGTTTTAACCTTCTGCATAAATATTAAGACCGGCCGGTCAATAAGTCTATGGTAAGTTGCTGAATGCTGTAACCTAAATCCTGATATCAATAATAATAAGTACCAATGCAATACCACTCCAATCACTAACAATGAGGCATATATTATATAGGACAGCCACTGATAGATATAGATGAACAATGTATATACTTGCAGATCACCACAGAGTCATAAACATGTAAGCCCACGATAAAGGGTCCTGGAGTGAAATAATGTAATGCCTGTATGCCCGCAGACCTGGCCAGTCCCCAGAACTGAGGTGGGTAAGGGTATAACACGCACCCACAGCAGTGAGGGCGCGCCCGTAGTGTGGTAATTTGCGTTGCCGGGCCTGGTGAGAAAAGGGTTAATCGTATACTTGCAGAGTCCGGGGTGCCAGAAGTCGGAAGGTTAATGTCCAAGAGCCATGGGTCAGGGGCAGGAGAGAGCAGCATACTGTAGTGGTGTCCAAAGCAGAGTCCAGGGGTAGAGTGGTACACGTAGTAAAGCAAAGCCGAGATCAAACCAGGGAAATCCAAACAGAGGCAGGGTCAGGAACAAGGAGCTGGAACAGAGAGCTAAGCACAAGTTACTGCACACAGGAGCTACAGAGAAGCTATGCTGAGCGACGACGGAGAGGGCAGACTGAGGTAATAAAGGAGGGAGAACCAATGATGGCAAGGGGAGGAGCGGAGGCCTGTCTGAGAGTATGTAGGGATAGGTCCAGGAGGGAGGCAGGGGTGTGATAGCTCGTAATGGCCTGCAGCCAATGAGGGGTGGCACCAGCAGCACGGGAGAGCAGGTAAGAGGATCGGGTGCGCGCCTTCTGTAAGGCTGCCGTGCGCGCACCCCGATCGCGTGCATGCAGATGCAGCGTGCGCCGCAGAGGAATGGCTCGACGTGGGGGAGGTAAGCTGCTGAGGGAGCGGAGAAGCAGGGCAGGAGGCTGCCGTGGGGCTAGAGGTGACGGGGACGCGCTGAGAAGTACGTGTCCCCTGATCCATTACAAATAAATTGCAAAAGATCATGGAATGAAAAGTTCAGAAGAGGTTCACAGCAAAACTTGGGGGTCCCTGGGGAGTGCAAACAGACACAACCCCGATGTACTTTTCGCACCCTTTGCTTCGTCCAGGGGCTTAGTGTAATGGCGTCCAATGAAGGTTTAAAAGGACGCAGAAAAATGACGTAATCCAATTGCATTGCGAGCATGAAGGATACACAGCTGAAGAATAATGTCCCATAAGTGTTAGGTAGATGTGGCAACTATCGCCATTCCCCTGATCTGTAAATAAAATTGTCATTTGAAAAGAAAATAATTGTGGGTCAAAATAAATTGTAAAAGATCCAACAAAAAATCTACCAACTCTTGGGCCAGGCCTCCCCCTCGATAGGAAGTACCGTGCTGCTCGCAGAGCATCGATGTGATGAATATTAGTGTATAGTGTTTCCACATCACAGGTGGCTAGCACGGTACACCCTCAAGGGCGACCTGGTCCAGTCTGAGGAGCACATCAGTTGTGTGCCTCAGATGAGATGGCAGTGTTTCTACAATGGGAATTAAAAATCGATCAAGAAAATGGCAGATCAGATGGGCTCACATAGCCCCCCTATGCCAGATACCATGGGTCGCCCAGGTGGGCGGGAGGGGTCCTTGTGGATCTTGGATAGCATATAAAATGTTGGAACCACCGGGAACTGTATGGATAGGCTTTACTTATCCCTTATTCATCTGTGCAGTTAAGCTTTCTGTAAAATTCCCTGCTGCCAACATTTTGTTTACATATGTTAATTCAATCTTCTCTCTTTTCCTCATTGGCCATAAGTTGGGGAGGCAACCAATTACAGCCCTCCGTGATGTGACGTCAGTTGGTAGACGCCCATCTTCAGCGTTGTGCTATGGTCTCTGCTGCTACTTCTCAGAAGCTTACAGCTATTGCCCGTGTATTCGCGAGATTTGGACACAGAGGAATGTTTCTGCACCTCTGATTGGATGAATGGTTAACAGTGACCAATCGCGGTTCTGCTTTCAAGATCTGAAATGCCATAGCTAACAGCATGCATGATATACTCATGCAGGGATAAATACTCTACCCACTGACGCATCCCCTAACACTTATTGGACTTTATTCTCAGCTGTGTATCCTTCATGCTCGCAATGCAATTGGATTACGTCATTTTTCTGCGTCCTTTTAAACCTTCATTGGACGTCATTACACTAAGCCCCTGGACGAAGCAAAGGGTGCGAAACGTACGTCAGGGTTGTGTCTGTTTGCACTCCCCAGGGACCCCCCAAGTTTTGCTGTGAACCTCTGCTGAACTTTTCAATCCATGATTTTTGCAATTTATTTCACTCCAGGACCCTTTATCGTGGACATACAGTACATGTTTATGACTATGTGGTGATCTGCAAATATATACATTGTTCATCTATATACATCAGTGGCTGTCCTATGTAATATATGCCTCATTGTTAGTGATGGGAGTGGTATTGCATTGGTACTTATTATTATTGATATCAGGATTTAGGGTACAGCATTCAGCAACTTACCACAGACTTATTGACCGGCCAGTCTTAATATTTAAGCAAACAAAAGAAAAATTAGTGCGCCTGGTGATCTGTTCCTGAAACCACTCACCGTAAAATGGATTATTAAATAAATCCAAGTGTGATTAAAAAAAAAAAAAAAAAAAAAAAAAAAAAAAGGGGAAAAAAAAGGGGAAAAAAAAAAAAAAAAAATTTTAATTATAAATTGAATGGAAACGAAAATACACCTTGATGATGTGAGTAGTTAAATCCTATGAATACATATACTTTTATACCATTAATAGGTTATGTGACATGAACCATTAGGAGTGAGAGGGGTTAATTGTGGTTATAGCACAAAAAATGGCAGACGGAACCAAAATGATCCAAACACATAAGCAGCTTCCAATGCAAGGTACCCAAACCTTGCTGAATAAGGACAATAAAGAAAACAACCAGGGAAGCGCTATATTAGTTGGGATCAGGCTCAGCAGCCAATTTTATGTATAAACCACATATAAAACAATAGCATAAAATAGCATGATTGAATACACAAAAATATAATATATAAAATGAGTAACACAAGTCTCTGCCAGTTGGAGATTGTCCAGGTGATGTAAGTGCAAGTTAATGCCCCTGTCTGATGTGACAGACTCGGGCAAGAGTGACCTTTGAGAGGTATAAATCCAGAGTGGTAGCTGGGATGGAAAGCGCTACCAACTGTGCAGGTAATGAAGTGTGTAGAAATGGGAAGGTGCCGTAGGCATCAAATATGGAAAAAGCTCACCCAGACTTCAAACTCTTTGCGCTGGTGGCTCCTTTTGTTTCGTCCTTCACAGCCTCGCTGCAGAAACTCCGCTGTACAGCTCTCCTGGGCTTGCACACCAGGGATGGAACTACTCACAGGGCGCCGGGTTTCCGGGTATGACGTCACGGCCGGACGTGACGCACCAACCCTTCCCGGCTGTGCCTGGAGCTGCCGCAGCACACAGGGGCTGAGAGCCGAATTTCACACACCTCACACAGCTTCAAAGTTCCACAGCCTCCGCAGTACACTCTCCAAGGGACTCCA
This sequence comes from Ascaphus truei, assembly GCF_040206685.1. NCBI lineage: Eukaryota > Metazoa > Chordata > Amphibia > Anura > Ascaphidae > Ascaphus > Ascaphus truei. The sequence continues at coordinate 426,831,477 of NC_134483.1, forward strand.
CGTAAGACCACCAGGACTGGGGCAATGAGACAGGGATGCACAAGAGCTGCAACCCCTCTAGACTCCTCCTCCTACGCGTTTCAGCACGTGACGTGCTTTCATCAGTCTTAATATTTATGCAGAAGGTTAAAACAGTGTTTTCTCCTGCCTTGCATTATCTATGGTCTCTGTGTCATCCTTAGACCATATCATACCTTAGCATCTTTTTTCTATGTTTAGGTTATATTTTCAGCTGTAGGGGTTCCTAGGGGACTGTTTTAATACTTTTTTTGTGTGTAATTCATGTCTTTTTTGAATCAATCAATTTATTATTACTATTTTGCTTGAGTGCTTTTAGTGGGACATCTTTTTCTTTTCTCTTCTTTTGTTATTCATTGATATTTGTCCCCAGCACCGTCATTAGGCTGTTATTTACTTACCAGTAAAATCTTTTGATTTAAGCAACTTTGTTATATATATATATATATATATATATATATATATATATAAGAGGAAAAGCGCCCGATCCATGTGTAAAATCCAATGATTAAGGTTTAATAACATGAACAAAGACAAATGCACACTCACACTTTGCCAATAATTTAAGAGCGTTGTATGGGGCAAGCCCATGCGCCAGCATGTATCAGACTGCAGCTAGTTTGTTCCGTATCGCTGTGTATACACAATGGTGCTTCACTGCTGCTGGTGTCACAGTCTCAATCTCTCTCCGGCAACCCGAATGTACAGCCTGTAGTTCTCATTCAGCATGGATAGTCCTGGGAGTAACTCAGGAAACTTCCTCTCTGGTGTCTGGTGTCTGGCGTCTGGCGTCTGAACTGTTCCACCACCGTAGCTTACAAACCACGTGGCCCTATGCGTTTCTTCCGGCTCAGCTGATTTCATCAGGGGATGGACTTGCACTTGTAATGGCTTACTATTTATAATGCCTCTGTCCAATTGAATGAATGCAAATAAAATTATTTGAATAGTTAATTCAGGTCATCTGTGCTAGATAATTTATCCTATTAGTACTCAGTTTAAAATGACAACATATATATTGTCTAAAAAGAGATAAAGAAAACCATCAGATAAGTTAATCTGAAAAGAGCAGAGATTATACAATAGAGGATGTCACTTAATACAATGTTAACAATATAAACAACCAAAAAATCAAAAAGCTAATACAACTACTGTATATAACAATCTGTGATGTATCAATGGGTGTTCATGTAGTATATCAACGGGGTGTGTATATATACATTATATATCTAGAGGATAAAAGAGAGATGCACCCGCTCAACCTAGTGTGACCATTTGGGTCACTAGTACAGTCTGGTGCAAAAGGGCAGGGAAGGTAATCAAAACACAAATAACACTGTATGACATAAGGCACTGTGCATACAGATAAGTCCCTATAGATGCACTCAAAATCTGAGGAGGGACAGCACCCAGAAAAATAAGCAACACAACAGAAGAAATCTGGACCAAACCAGAGATTTGATGTATAAATATGCTTTATTATTGATAATAAAATGGTTGGTACCGGAACATATAGTGAATGAGGTGAACTGAATGCAAAAAAGTGCTAGTAGGCAAAATACCTGAAGTGTATCCAAAATGGAACAATGAACGTAAGCACTATAAATCCAGAAAACAAAATTTGACATGATTATGACATGTGTAAATGGAAGAAAGGCCAACAAAGTAAATAAATCTGAAATAGATAATATCCAACCTATCAATAATTATATATGTATATATCCTTGAATAAATGGATATATTGGAACTTAAGCTAAACATGTCATACTGATATGCTTTATATTCAGATAAATCAACTAATTACATTATACCAACAGTATTGGAAAAGAACTAAGGAAAACAAACCAACGAGCAAACAATCCAATTGAATATATTTTGAAATAATCTTATATTTGTGTTAATTTGTGTGAAATAGATAATAATTTTTTTTAAAATGAAGTGTAAATGTCATTGGTGTTATATATATATATATATATATATATATATATATATATATATATATATATATACACAGTGTTCGACAAACCTATACATTTGCTCGCCCCGGGCGAGTGGATTTAACCCCCGGGCGAGTAAATATTGGCCCAAGCAGCACACGTTTGGTACTAGGTGGTTTTTTATGAGGTTTTTTATGAGTCATTACTGACACTAGCGAACTCTCTTCCCATGAGCGCTAAAGGCCATGCCTGTACATACTGTGCTATATGTATGCACACACAGCTGTCTCTCACACATACTAATACTCCTTATTTTTCCATCCATATACACCAATAGGGACCACATAGTATCCACACACACTTTTAGTTGTGCTACAAACTCTCACATTTCCACACCCACCCACACCATTTATATCCCTCTCACTCCACACACACCTTGTGTAGAGCACTGTTTATACTGTGGGCTCTCCATTCATTTTTATTCACACTGATACACATACACACTCTTTCTTCACTTGCTTTCAGTTACCCTTTGACACCTCTAGCCATAAAACACATCCACACCGGGGAAGGACAAGCACAGATAACATTCCAAGATACACTGTTTTTAAGTTATCCTTGCTTCATTCATTGTAACATCGCCGGAAGAAGAGATCAGTGTATCTCGAAAGCTCGCACAAATAAAAGCATTTCGTTAGCCACAGAACGGTATCATCTATTTATTTTTTGATTATATATATATATATAGTGTGTGTGTGTGTGTGTGCGTGTGTGCGTGTGTGCGTGTGTGCGTGTGTGCGTGCGTGCGTGCGTGCGTGCGTGCGTGCGTGTGTGCGTGTGTGCGTGTGTGCGTGTGTGCGTGTGTGTGTGTGTGTGTGTGTGTCTGTGTGTGTGTCAATAATGTACCCTATTAAAGTGAAATATATGTGTGTATATTGTACTAACACATATACTTTTGTGTCTATATATGTGAAAGTGTGTATATAATCAATATGATATTGTCATTGTATAACTACCAACTGTGTCATGTAATTAATGTAAATCTAATGAAATGGTGCTGAATAATGTATTAATCTAAATAAAATTAAGTGTAATATGCACGTAGCCAAGGGTCCCCTCAAATGCCACTACACTGGGAGACAGAGGGAACACACTAAACATGTTCAAACCAAACCTCTGTGTCCCACATAATGATTACATGAAAAGGGAAATAGCCACTACACTATGGTGCTTGTATCGATGCAATCATTTAGACACCTTGGATTTAATGTGTCAAGCACATAAATCCAATATGTCTCTCTAATGTTGAGGTTCTTATGTCTATCACCACTCAATAGTGTGGAGGGAATGATCTCTATTCCCAAAACAGAAAGTGAAGAAGGATCTTTATTGTGTTTCTCAAGGTAATGTCTTGACAGACTATGAGTGGTCAGACCATGAATGATGTTACGCCTGTGCTCCAGGAAGCACATACTTAGGGTGCACGCTGTCCTGCCAATGTATTGATAGCCACATGGACATGTGATGATATAAATAACAAATGTGGATAGGCAATTGACCTGACCCTTAACTGCATGAACAGATTTGTTGAAATATGATGAAACATGATCCACCTTTTGTAAATGTCTACGCCAGACATCTTGTACGCCCACAAGACAGATTACCGTTCTTAGATATGACATTCATAGAATTATCAATGTTTTGCTTTAAACGACTTGGAGCCAATAAAGTTTTTAGATTCCTTGCTTGTTTTAAAACCACAGGAATTCTAGATGGTAATTTTGAGCCGATAATAGGATCTCTCAAAATAATGCTGCAATGTCTGTTTAGAATGGATGTTATGCCTTGAGCTGCATTATTATTTGTGGTAATAAAGAGGGGAGATTTAATAGATGTCCCTTGTTGATCAGACTTTCTAGTAGTTACCATATTTTTATTCCTTTTAAACTTCTCAAGCAGGGCGGCACGATTTAAAGTACCAACCTGTCTGAAAGTCTCATATATAACATGTAGATCATAACCTTTTGAAAGAAATTTCTTGACCAACAACTCCCCCTGGGCCAAAAAATCAGAATCAAGAGAACAATTTCTCCTGATTCTATGAAATTGGCCCCTGGGGATGTTGTCCAGCCACCTTCTATAATGATTACTTGTGTTATGTAAATAGCCATTGGCTGCAACTTTTTTAAAATGAGTTTTTGTGATAATTTTGTAATCTTCACTAATACTGAGCTCCAAATCTAAAAATACTATTTTCTCCTTATTAATGTCAAAAGTGAATTTTAAATCCATATCGTTCTCATTGAATGAATTTAACTTGACTTCGAGATCCTTCAAATGTCTGTCCCAAATAATGATAAGGTCGTCTATGTAACGGCCATAAAACACCAGACTCTCCCCCAGTCCCGCGTCCCCCCAAACATGACGATCCTCCCACAAACCCATGTAGAGGTTAGCGTAACTGGGGGCAAATCTGATTCCCATGGCTATCCCACAAACCTGTAAATAATAAGAATCTTCGAATAAAAAAAATTGTGCTCCAAAATAAATGAAATGGCTTGCAAATTAATGTAGTCTGCCTATCACCTATATTCCTCTCCTGGTCCAAAAAATATTTTGTAGCTGATAGACCCTTATTATGTTTAATGCATGTGTATATATAGAGGCTATATCGCATGTAGCCCAAATGTATGTTGGCTTCCAGGCAATTTCAGACGCCAGACACCAGACACCAGAGAGGAAGTTTCCTGAGTTACTCCCAGAACTATCCGTGCTGAATAGGAACTACAGGCTGTACATTCGGGTTGCCAGAGAGAGATTGAGACGGTGACACCAGCAGCAGTGAAGCACCATTGTGTGTACACAGCGAGACGGAACAAACTTGCTGCAGTCTGATACATGCTGGCGCATACAATGCTCTTAAATTATTGGCAAAGTGTGAGTGTGCATTTGTCTTTGTTCGTGTTATTAAACCTTAATCATTGGATTTTACACATGGATCGGGCGCTTTTCCACTTTTTTCTTTTCTAATAGGTATCTGCTGGGAGGTTGTTGACTCCAAGGAAGAAGCTGCCCGGACCACAAAATTCTTTTAAGGTTACCCAATTTTGGGGTGTGGATATTAAACTTTTATTTGGTCATTGGTACAATTTTGAACATTTTTTGAACTTAGACATATTTTACATTTTTACCCCCTTTTTTTAATTATATATATTTTTTATTGTCATTATTAGTTGCACATTTTATTAATTCATTGTATTATGTTAATGTCAAGATAAAGAGAGTTTGGCCCAAGATTAAAGGGGTTACACCCCATTTGGCCACCCTCTACTCTCACTCGGAAAGCAAGGGGTTAACTGGACTGAGGTCCAGTAATGTGTTTTGCCTTGCTTCAGTATCCAAATGTTTATTCCCCTGTGTAAATGTATTGTGTTATCCCGGTTTTTGTACTCACACATACACTAGGGTTGATGCGGGAGGGAAGGGGTTAATGTTAAAATAGTGATTATAGCACTTTGTGTAATTTTCCCACCTTTTCAGGCTCCATTTTGCATCCATCCATAGGTCGCCATTGAGCCTCCATGCTTTCTAATGGCAGAAGTAGCGGTTTTGGACCTGTTTTCCAGCGACGACCAGCAGGTGGCGTCCGAGAGGAGGAGCGGCGGTTTCTCATTGTAAGTCAATGGGCTCATTGACTTCAATGGAGATTTCTCAACGCCGGCCTCGAGGAACAGGTTGGCAGCCATCCAAACCTCAGACCGCAAAAGCGGATACAATGTCTTTTAAAAGAGTTTAATCACTATGGTCAAGTTCAACGACAATTGGCGTGGGAATCTTGGGTTCTAGGGCCCCTGTGAATAAAGTTATTTTTGTCCCTAACCCCTAGGAACCCCCACACACAATCCACACCGGGTCCGGGAATGAGGGACCCCGTAAAGGGTCGAGCAGAGAAGGAGGGTCGCACCATTGAATCTAATGGCGACGGGCGCCATGCATTCTCAATGGCGGCGCCGGCCATTGATTCCAATGGGGAAAAGCCGCATGGCGAAAAAACGACAAAGTGTAAAATGTTGAAATGTGTAAGTCTATATCTCCGGTTCTGGAATGACCAGAGGGATGGGATTTGGGTGGCATGTAGCCAAGGTTCTGGCTTTAATGCATGCCCCTTCCCAACCCCCTCAGACCAACCAGACGGAGTGTGGACGAATGTAAAGATTTGTGGATTTTCTCATAGACTTCAATGGCGGCGGTTTCCCCATTGAAAGTCTATGGCGGGAAACTCCATTGACTACAACGGCGGAGTTGCTCCATTGAAACCCATGGCGGCGGAGCCCGTTGTTTTCAATGGGGATTTAGTGAAAAGCTGAGATTGCTTTTTAGCGGAGATTTTTATAATAAAATATGAAACGGTTTATGTGGTATTTGTATAACTTCGGTTCCGAAGGTCATAGCGGGCTGAAACTTGGACCCTATAGTGTACCACTTCCAGCATTAAGGTCTGGAAAGTTTGGACCCGCTGGACCTACCATAACTGGGTCTTTTAATATGTGTAGTTATTAAAGTGTATCTGGGATTTTGGATCTGCTCTGAAAAATGCAGACTCCATCTGCTATGTTAAATAAGGCAGGAAGGGAATCCTGAGGAATTAACATAGCCCGGTGATCAAAAGCTAACTGTCCTGATTGTTTATGCTAAGGGTAAGAACAAAGGGGCTGAGTGTTTTTAAGTGTCGGTCTTCACACTTACAGGGAAGCCAAAATCTCCTTCAAAGTGATTTTTGCTAGACAGCTCGGCGCCTTGAGTGCAAGAGAAGGGTTGAAATGGTATATAAGCCAGAGTCTCTCCTTACTCAAATGTCTTCATGTGTCTTCATGTGTCTTCATGATCTTCATGTATTGCTGTGATGTCTTCATCTGAAACTGAATTATGGAAGAAATTGCCCATCCTGTATCCTGATGGCTTTTCTTGTCCTAACCTTTAAGTAAGTGTCCATATTTTGTCTGTTATTTGTATATCTCGTGTGTTCACCTTTTTCAAGGAATAAATTATATTTTATCATATCTAAGTCTCGTCCAGTACAACACAGTTATATCTTTGGTGGTGTAGTATTTATAGCCTGTCACAAAGCTCCCGTCACAGTTAATATCACCCATTATACAATATCCACCTTTGTAGTTATCACTACCACTTATACTGTATATTATGGTAATATTTTCAGGCATCTGTGCTAGGTAGAGTTATATTTTGGTCATCTAGTTTAGTGACACAGCAATTCAGGTGGTCACTTTCACAGGCGCTGTCTATTCCTTTTATCAATATATATATATATATATATATATATATATATATATATATATATATATATAGATAGAATAACAAACAAGACTGCGCCTTAAAGTGTAATCAGATCCCCAGCTAAATATTATGACAATTTAGTTGAAGTTTAAAAAGAAAATTTATATTAATAGAGTTAATGAAAAATAGCCCAATAAATAGCGGACTATTTAAATAACAAGATGATGAAAAAACAAACTAGATCAAAAAATAATATATTAATTGAAAAATATGTTTGTATGTCTGGATGTTGCTAGTAAATATATGAAGCTAAATAGAAATGTAAATAACCAATGAATAGATAGGACAAGGGATAATAAAGAGCAAAAATAAAATTGTGGATACAAATGCATAGACCAGTATTAAAAGTCCAAATATAAATGGATCAGTCGTTTGATCTTGCTGCAAACAGGAACGGCTGCCTTCCACAGGGAACCAATGAATTCCAAGTCAATCTGTACAAAAAACACAAAAAGAAAGCGCCCGATCCTAGTGCAATATGTCCAAAAAAATACACATTTATTATCCCTAAAAAATCCAACAAAATGCTAACTCACAAACAACAAAGTAAAAACAGCATTTTATGAGGTGTATATAAAAGCTAGAAATATCAAATCTCTATTGGCACCTAGTAGACTAAAGGCTGTTGATCAAAAATTGATGATAAAAAATAAACAAAAACTAACGGCAATTTTCTTTGTAAACGCACAAGATGTTTAACTTGTAAACATCTGAAAACATCTAACTCCATCACATTCAAACGGTTCTATGCATCCAGTCAAAGGACACATTGACTGCCTAACCTCCTTTGTGGTTTATGCCATTTCATGCACATGTGGTATTCAATACATCGGAAGGACTGCATGCCCTTTAAGCACACGGTTCTTAGAACATCGGAGAAATATTCTACATGGGTTACAAACTCATAGCTTATCTTGTCACTATAAATCCAAACACAATCACTACCACTGGTAGTGGTGATAGGCATAAACTCTTAAATCTACGGGAGACTTATTGGATTTATGTTTTGGGGACATTGATTCCAGATGAAAATACAAAAAGCTAAGTCCCCGGCGCTAATGAGTTAAAGTCCACAGTACCATGATCCAGAACACAGTCCTTGATGGAAAAGACAGTCCTGGCATTGGGTGGGTTAACCAATACAGTTCAGAGTGGCTTTGATGGTTTTCAAGATGAGATCTTGTGCAATCAGGGGAGAGATCTCATCTTGTAAGTTAGGGTTATTTCCATCTCTGTAAGGGCTGTGGTTCTCTATATACTGCGCAATTGGTGTGTCTTTTTTATTCATTACAGAGACCATTTGGGGCATACTCTGAAAACCATAAAAGCCACTCTGAATTGTATTGGTTAACCCACCCATTGCCAGGACTGTCTTTTCCATCAAGGACTGTGTTCTGGATCATGGTACTGTGGACTTTAACTCATTAGCGCCGGGGACTTAGCTTTTTGTATTTTTGTATGTTATGTTAGATTTGGAACTGTCTATTGTTTGCTGTCCCCTTGGCAGCTGTTGTTTCACTTATTTGTTTTATCACGCACATTTTGTTTGATGTCAAATATCACTTAGCCAATTGGATCAAGCGCTGATAGAGAGCGTTATTAGTTAGTTTGTAGTTTATTGATTCCAGATGGCCTTAACGATTGCATTGACATCAGCACAGTAGTGTAGACAGCGATGTTTCCCATAAGTGTCGACATGACATGGAGTTCTGGGTTGGACATGTCACATGTCCCCTCCGTGCTAGTCTCATGAGGGTTCCATCTTGCATATCTATTCAGAATCTATTATTTTTCTTATGAATTTCACATAAAATATGTATATATATATTTTTTCACTTATATTTTAAACCTAATAATAATTAAAATATTTAAAATTTATAGTTGTACACATTTCTTTGCTTTTTCACAAATTAATTTATTTATACATTTAGTATCACACATCACAGTTAATAACTAAAGCACATATGAACAACAATTTATGATCCCTTCCAGCGTTGATCTGTTGAGTGGGCTGTTTAGTGCAGTCTGGACACCTTTGCTTTGCTGGTGACCTCGGATACAAATCCTCAGTTCTTTCACTTCTTTCTTTTCTTTGTCTTCCTCCCTCTTTTCTTTCCTCCTCTTCCCCCCCCCCCCCATCCCCTCCTTTCCCACAGTGCTCCTTTCCTCTCTGTTGGAAGATTAAAAGATAAAAAGTAATTAATTTCAAATCTTACAAGACCATATATATTGTATCTCTTTAATAGTTTGTTTCCATACATTCTTAATATACTATATATAACATCTAATAATATATCTAAAATATTATTCAATTCCCCTGCTAAAATATGGTTTCTATGCTAGGATTATATATACATATTAAGCAAGGATCAAAAGAATATATCCATATAAATGACCTTAATTGATTATATACTTAGTATTTTTCTGCATTAATAGCCATGCTAATGTTTGATATATACATGTGAACTAATTAATGATCAAATCTTGGTTGGCTGTTCCAATCTGATTTTCTCATACAAGCCCCTCCAAATGAGTCATTATTCACTGGTATAAAGATACTTTAATCAAATATATGAGTTGACCAAATTGGACAATATATGTGATATTTATTATTTAATACAAATGTTTGATTATTATATAATATTTTATATATATTTTTTTTATATATTTTATGTTTGTATTTCATTTCAGTTTTTCCTCTTTTCTTCCTCCCTTTCTCTCATTTTACATGTTACAACTACTATAAGTAGTCTTGTAAGTGTGTGGTTGTTCATTGTTATATCTATACATGAATACATACAGTGGCGGCACACTTTATCCGCACTTGGCTAGAGCCGCAAGCCGGGAGGTTTCCCGGCTTGCTCGTTTCTTTCCCTCGGCATGCCGCGCGTCATCGATGCACGGTCACGCTTCATTGGGAGCGTGCACGCACGGCATGCGTGCCCAGGGCTCCCCGAAGGGAGCCCTGGTGTCCCGCGATGTGGGAGATTGCGGAAGGGGGCTCCGGGGGACCCGGCAGACCCGGAGAGGGGAGGGGGAAGCCCCAATCGGAGGACCGATCCTCCGAGGCTCCGGCGCGCGCCCGGGACACCTCGGCGCGCGCCCGGTATCTGTCGCGGCCGAGACCGGGTAAAGGTTAGAATAAACTCGGCCGCGACAGTATACAGTATGAGTATTTTTATATACTCTATTTTATAAAGTACTGTATCTAACAGTTGAGTATCCTAATAGCATTTAATTGATAATATATAGATACACTCACACACATGAGAGAGAGAGAAATATATATTATACATTTCTTTAAAATGGAGTTATTGTTTTACATTTTCAACATTTATTTACTGTTTGGTTACATAATGATAGGTGTTATTTATTTACTTGCTATACAGTACTTGCATTAGATAAGCTTTTATTTTTGTTGTTATATAACAACATTGCTGTATATCTGATCAGTATTAGTTCTGTGTGTTATACAAAGGGTTAATGTAATACAAGTTATCTCCAACTGGTACTAATCGAGCTAATTATCTAGATCTTTTCTGATTGGATTGTTTTAATTATATATACTAATGATATTACATCTCTGATCCATCCCCTGATGAAATCACGTAATGTGAAGAAACGAGTAGGGTGTATGTTGCGTTGTTCATGTGAGCACTCACCTTTGCATCCTGGACTTGCAAGACAATATAGGCAGCAATTTCCAGCTCACACATGGTACACAGCCTTGCCCGGAACTAGATACACGCTAGTTTTGTTTCCGGAGGACTATCTGAACCACAGTGTCGCTTCCTGGGTTCCTGCTGGATGGAGACCCAGAGGAGCACTGCGATACCATGCGGTGAAGACACAGAGTGAGCTGAGCAGCTGACTCCTCGTCTGGTGCATAAGTATACCTCATAAAATGCTGTTTTTACTTTGTTGTTTGTGAGTTAGCATTTTGTTGGATATTTAGGGATAATAAATGTGTATTTTTTTGGACATATTGCACTAGGATCGGGCGCTTTCTTTTTGTGTTTTTTGTATATGTGTATATACACACACACACACACACACGCACGCACGCACGCACGCACGCACACACACACACACACACACACGAGGAGTGGAGTAGGGAGTGATCAACTAGAAACCATTTAAATTAATTGAAAAATACTCGATAATTAGTAAGTGGGTGCAAACTGTGAACTGAAGTGAATCAGAAAAATGGTGAGCTCACAAGACAGTGTGCTCCAAAGAAAAATTCACTTAAATGCACACCACTGATATAGTATAAATTATAACTTTTATTGTCATTACATAAAACATATATTACTGATGGTGTACGTGTAACACAAAATAAAAGTAAGTATGATGAACTGCCTATACCACTACCTATTGGTTAACCCCTAAATTGCTAGATTAACAAATGGAGTAGGGTAAATGGGCAGATGCAGCACTGATTATAACTAAGACCAGATCTAGAATGCCCCTAGTGAATAATTGTATACAAACTAGGTGCATAAGATAAACCACCTTGGTAGTAATATAGCCTCAAAACCACCTGGTAGAGGTATATACCGAGGGCTAGGTGTCCATCTATTGTAATAAGTAGGGAGTATACACAGCTCCTAGATAACATATATACAGGTGCATGTATATTGATACTCAGGAAGAACACCTAGAAAAAATAATGTCCCTGAGGAAGCTCCATAGCTGGAAGGAAACGTGCGTTGGGCACGTAGTGATGTTATGAGACTCCTTCTTGGAAGTCTCTTTTAAACTTTAGTCTGACGCTGCAGCAATAGACCATGATTTACCACTAAAAGGAGATACTATATATACACCTTGGGGTTTGTACTGATACTACAGACTAGTGCAGGGTTTTGTTGACTGTTTCCACCCCTGCTATGCCAGCTTCTAGGTGTTCTTCCTGAGTATCAATAAAGCCAAAATGGATACGCTATGTGTGAAAAACTAAGTACACCCTTACTGGTTCCATAGGAATTAAGATGCTAAGTAGCAGATAGGTGCTGCTAATCAAATGCCCTTGATTAATTGATCATCAGCAAGTTTGACCACCTCTATAAAACCCGAAGTTTTAGCAGTTTGCTGGTCTGGAGCATTCAGGTGTGTGTTAACACAATGCCAAGGAGGAAAGACATCAGCAATGATCTTAGAGAAGCAATTGTTGCTGCCCATCAATCTGGGAAGGGTTATAAGGCCATTTCCAAACAATTTAAAGTCCATCATTCTACAGTGAGAAAGATTATTCAAAGTGGAAAACATTCAAGACAGTTGCCAATCTTCCAAGGAGTGGACGTCCCAGCAAATTCACCCCAAAGTCAGACCGTGCAATGCTCAGAAAAATTGCAAAAAACTCAAGAGCCAGGGATCTAATCAGGCAGGGGTGGAGTGGAGGAGCCGCCCAGCGGGAGCCACAATAGGGGCATGACGATCACTTGTCGCACAGCTGGGGGGTGATGAGCGGCATCACACGAGTGCACCGCACGCTGGAGGAGCACGGTGCATCCAGGGGGCGGGGCCAAGTTTCCTGGTCCTGGCATAAGTACTACGCGTGCGAGCACGCTCTGAAACCAGATCGGGGGTGCACGCAAATGCCGGTACTAGCGCAAGGGACAGCGTGGCGCCAGGTAAGGAGGGAACACGTCGCAAAGGACGTGTTCCCATAAGGCTTGTGCAGAAACCTGGCATGGAACCGCCTCAACAAGCCAGGAGCATGAATCTGATGATGTGGTACCCAGGAGCGTTCTTCGGGTCCGAAGCCCTTCCTATGCACAAGGAATTGGACGGTTCCCCTGGAGTACCTGAAATCGATGATAGATTGAATCTCGAATTCTACTTGGCCCTGTACGATGACCGGTGGTGGTCTAGGGGAGACGTTAGGGAATTGAGAACTTCAAAATACGGGTTTCAAAAGCAAAACATGGAATAACGACGGGATCTTCATGGACAGGGGCAGCTGTAAACGATATGCCACAGGATTGACCCACTCCAGAATGGTGAATGGACCCAGGTACCTAGGGGCAAATTTCAATGTAGGAGTTCTCAGTCTTATGTTTCTTGAAGATAGCCACACCTTGTCTCTTGGTTTAAAGTTGGGTCCCTTTTGGTGAAGTCAGTCCGACTGTGTCTTCTGTCTACGGACAGCCTATTGGAGAGTTTTTTGGATCGTCCTCCAAGAGGTCTGGAGAGAATTGACCCTGGTATCGGCTGCCGGGACTCCGGAGGGATAAGAGGAGATAGGGAGACAAGCCGGATGAAACCCATAGTTTACAAAAAAGGGGGATTCTTGGGTGAACTTATTTTTGAGTGAGGTTTGAGCTAATTCGGCCCATGGAAAGAGCTCCATCCAGTTATCTTGTGCATCAGAGATAAAGCATCTGAGATATTGTTCTAGAGATTGATTTGTTCTCTCTGTCTGGCCGTTAGTTTGTGGGTGATACCCGGAAGAGGAAAGAAGTGAAATGTCCAGTCTTTGGGCAAAGGCACACCAGAATTTTGACACAAATTGTGATCCGCAGTCAGAAAAAATGGAGATTGGAACTCTGTGGATGCGAAAAATTTCTTTGACGTAGATGTCTGCCAGTGTGGCCGAGATAGGAAGGCCTTTGAGGGGTATGAAGTGGGCTTGTTTGGAAAATCTGTCTACTATGACTAAGATAGTGTTCATCCCATTGGATACTGGGAGCTCTACGATAAAATCCATTGATAAATGGGTCCAAGGCCGATCCGGGATCAGTAATGGATGGGATAGACCAGACGGCATGTTGCGGGTGGACTTGTTCCGGGCATAGGTGGAGCATGAGCTAATTAATTCCTTAATGTCCTTTAGCATATTTGGCCACCAAAAGGTGCGTCTGATTAAGTCCAATGTTCTCTTAGTGCCAGGATGAACTGCCAACCTAGAAGAGTGGCCCCACTCAAGGATTTTCTGGTGGAACTGTGGTGCAGCATACAAACACCCCTCCGGCACTTCGATACCCTCTGGAATCTGCGTCTGAGTCTCCAAGATCTTGTCTAACACATCAAAAGAGTTTGCGGAGATAATGAGTTTGGAAGGGAGAATGCTTTCTGGGACGTCCTCAGGTTTGTCCTCACTAATGAACAGTCGAGATAAGGCATCAGCCTTCAGATTCTTGGTACCAGGAATGTAGGATATGATATAATTGAACCTTGAGAAAAAGAGATCCCAGCAGGCCTGACGGGAACCGAGGCGACGAGCCCCTTCAATGTACAATAAATTCTTATGGTCCGTGAGTATAGAAATAGGATTCTCAGTACCTTCTAGGAGGTGTCTCCATTCTTCCAGGGCAAGTTTTATGGCCAGGACTTTTCTGTTACCAACGTCATAGTTTTGTTCTGCAGAGGAGAATTTTTTAGAGAAGAACCCACAGGGCTGTAACTTATCCTGAGGGGATTGTCTCTGAGAGAATATGGCTCCTGCTCCAATATCTGAGGCATCTACTTCTAGGGTAAAAGGAAGAGAAGGATCAGGATGACTGTGACGATAATAGGATTAATCAGCGCATTAATAAAGGCTGTATGCTCGGCTGGTTAATCCTAAATCGTATTGGGGGTGAAGGTGTTTATTTTATATGCTGTTCCCATGTACCATTTTCCCTTCTATGCATTGTTTTGCAGGCTAGTCTCTACCTGCAATGCTGAATAAATGGCGCAGTTTGATTAAGACTGCTAACTCCGGAACGGAGTGAGCCAGCACCCTGATTTTTGGTGTACAGCCTCAGTGTAACCCCCCAAGCACACACATATTAAAAATATAACTTTGTCATAAGTGAAACATATATTTTTGATAAAGTGCCTTTCTGTTGCAGTTCTAAATGTACAGGCAGGATGCTATTTTTTCTGCCTGCCTTCGTAATAAATTAAGGAACAAATGTTATGCATACCTGAGCTGGGGGGTATTTCCCTCTCCAGCTTCAAAAGCCCCCTGGTGAGGCAATGCCTATGGGTCTAGGGATGTGTGGTGGATGAAAGACCCCAGAGTCTTAAAGTGTGACTTAACTGGGATGTTTCTGATTAGCAGAACCTGTTACTGATCCTGGATTTTTCATACCTTGGGATAAAACTCCAGACGTTGCATCCCCAGAAACGAGATGCCCCTTTTTACTCAGCAGTGCTACCAAGCTGCTCACTGAGCATGCTCAGAGCTACCCGGGCTGGCCTTAGGATTTTCCCATGTTACAGGGAAGGCTCTGATAGGAGGAAGATCATTCCTTGCCAATAGGATGAGGCTAATGAAAAACTCCAAGGACCCCTATCCTTAAAAAGGCCTGTAACCCTCATTCCTGTGGTTGTTACCTGATTTCTTCAAGCGGATAAGATCTAAGTACAGCGGCTGTGATTCCAGAACGCAAGGGGTTAAAAACATTGCAACAAGGAAACTAGCCCTGCTTCAGGATTTCGTTAGCCCTGAGGATTCCAGAACGAACCCCTAAGAACCAGAACAAACTTTTTACATATTAAGAAATAACGGGCTGGCAACTTGCGCCCCCTGCAAAAGGACTGCAATTTAAAAGACTTTATTTCTGTGTTTTTCGTTCACTGGACCATTTATCCCGTTCCCCCATTTAAGTAAGTGTTTTATTAAGTGTATTCTGAAGTTGTCATGTGTTTGTCGAGTAAGGAAATGAATGACAATTTATTTTGCTTAATTTGTTTGCACAATCGAGAATCCCCAAAATATAAAAATTGTTGATAAGTTCCATCCATCGTGACAATGACATAGAATGGGAGCGGAGACAAATGCTTTCTTAAGGGATTCAAAGGCCTGACATGCTTCAGGGGACCAGGAAGATGTGTCAGCAGAGCAGTGATAGGAGCCACAGTAGCAGAGAAGTTACGAATGAATTTACGATAATAATTGGCGAAGTCAAGGAACCGCTGGATAGCCTTAAGAGAAGTGGGTTTGGGCAATCCAGAACTGCCTTCAGCTTGTCAGGATCCATAGCGAAACCCTCGTCAGAAATGATGTAACCTAGGAAAGAAGTAGAAGTCTGGGGAAAAATACATTTCTCCATCTTGGCATATAGATGGTTCACACGAAGGCGGGAAATAACTAGTTTGGTATGCTGGATGTGTTCGGATAGAGATTTAGAAAAAATGAGAATGTCATCTAGATACACAATGTGACAGAGTGATGGTTCAGAAACAGGCGCTAAAACGATACTAGTGATCACTAATAATAAAGTGAAAAATATTAAACAATAAATATGATGTGACTTTCAGTGACTTAAATAGTGCCAAATACAATGGTAAATAAAAGTTGTAACTCCCTGCTCAAAACCCTCTGGAAGGGACTGTCTTCACTGGTCCCAGATGGTCGATATATATTCTCGCAACCCAGGGGGAGCATATAGGAGAAAAACAACAAAGGAAAAAAATCAAAGTGCAGACAATTAAATTCAATGTGAATGAATGTGATGAATACCTTGGGTCTTTTGTGCAGCCTACTCACAAGATAGTAGTAGTGTACGGGCAACAGTAGATAGCATGGGTCTGTGAAATCTTCTATATGCAGGCAGAGTAGTGCTCTCACTCAGAAGTCAGATCGGTTTAAGCATGGAAGAATAAAGAAAAATCTCCATAGTGCAGATCAATGGTACAAAAAAGATGCTTTATAGTATTGCTAAAAAATGCACACTTACAATATAAAAGTATTAAAATAGCATTTATCACTATCCCAATCTATCCACATTCACCTTGAGTGATAAATGCTATTTTAATACTTTTATATTGTAAGTGTGCATTTTTAAGCAATACTATAAAGCATCTTTTTTGTACCATTGATCTGCACTATGGAGATTTTTCTTTATTCCTCCATGCTTAAACCTATCTGACTTCTGACTTCTGGAGGGAATGCAGCAGGTCTCAGGAACAAGGCAAGGCTAAGGCAGGAGTGTTTGTGGCAAACACAGTTACATCCAAGTGCATCTTGGTTTATGCTCAGCAATGAGGGAAAGGGAGAGCCCAGTATATGAAGGGCAGATAGCCAATCCAAAGCCAGGGGTGTGTGGGAATTCCTCCAATGACAGAGCAAAGAGACAGAGCTGCAGTGATTGCACCCACAGGTGATAGTGCTTGCAGATCCAGGAAGAGGTCTGTCTGAGAGCTCACCAACTCTGCAGGAGTGAGCTCCAGCCAAACCCAGGAACGGATTCCTTACAACATATGAGATTATAAGTACCACGGAGATCGAGTTTAGAGAATATAGTGGCCCCTTGCAGGCAGTTGAAAAGTTCTGAGATGAGTGGTAAGGGGTAAAGGTTCTTAAGGGTGATTTTGTTAAGACCTTGGTGTCACGGGAGACCAAGTCTTATCATTATATTAATACCGGGATTCCGGATTGAGCACAGCAAGGTGGACAAAATAAATTGTAATTTATTTCCTTTTAAGACAAACACACAATCTTCACAATTACACTTAATAAACACTTACTGGGATGGGGAAATGAAATAAAATGTCCACGAAACGAATGACTTGAACACAAAGTCTCTGGGCACACCTGCATGCATGCAAATGGGTGCGCCATTTGAGCTGCGCGACAATCCTTGGCAAGGGGTGCAAGTTGCCACCCCTGTATTTCCACCGGAGGAAATCTTTTCATTAAGTCCTTACAGGATTCGTTCGGGAATCCTGAGCTCAAACGAATTCTGGAAGAGGGGCGTGATCCTTGTTTATTATGTTAACCCCTCACACTCCGGAACCCCTGACGCTGTAACTTGGACAGATCTTGGTGAACCTCAGATGAATCTAACATACCCAGCGAATCCTCCCTTGGCAACAACTTTTCCCACCTATCCCAGACTTCCCAGTAGCTCACAAAAAGGGCAGAAGTTGCTTCCCGGTTTGCTACGAGCATGTGCTAACTTGACACCTAAGCTGCTTAGCATACCGGGCTAACCACTTACCTGGCAACAGTAAGTTTGGGTTTGGCTACCCAGGGTTGATAGCCAATACTTTGCACCGATATCTGGTACTTTGCAATAATCCGGACGCCCTAACACCTATAGTCTCTGTGTGTGGCAGGAGAGGGTCAACCAGGCCAATAATAAAGGCATTATGCCCGGCCGGTTAACCCTAAGCCCTGTTGGGAGTTAAGGGGTTAAAATATATTGTCCCCATAATACCATGTTTTCCCCTACACTACCGTTATTGTCCTAGTTTTGCAGCCTGTTGGGGCTGAAAGGGGTTAAAATGTATTATCCCCTCATATCATGGTTTCCCCTTAACCATCTTTATTGTCCTCATTTTTCAGCTTAAAACCTAGCTGCAGCTATGTGAATACGTGTAAAATGTGCCAGTTGTATTTGCAACACAAGGGGGAGCTGCTAGCGCTAAACCAAGCGCTGATTGAAGAAGCGTGCCGGTGGGTAAGCGGCTACATTGATGCTGAGGATTGCTTCCTAAGCCGCAGACATCTAAACCACAAACTTAATTGAATAAGTTGTTTGCTGTTCGAGTTGGAGTGCCTACTCGCAACAATGTATCCAGTCGGCTTGTTAGCCACTTAACTTGAATGGGGAAAATGTGCCGGTGTGGTAACTAGGTCAAACCGCAGACCACATCACAGGACACATCCAATTAAGTGGCTAACTTGCGATAGGAAAGAGCTAGCAATCTAATTTTTGGATCCCCGTTAGCTGAAGAAATCCGACACACGTTCATATTTGTTTTATATTGTTTATACATGTAAAAACCACATATAACAAATAACGTGTGTTTCAGTGCTGGTTTTAAATGTAAAGACAGGAAACTTTTCCTGTCAGCCCGGTAATAAATCCTTTAACATGTAAATATGTTAAGGGTGGATGAGCTGAGGGATTTCTCATCTCCATACTTCAAAGGCACCCTGTGAAGTCAGTGCCTCAGTGTCTAGGGAAGTCCAGAGTTGAAAAGCCTCAGAGACCCAAGGTGTTAAGACGGCCAGGATATTGTTAAGTACCAGGAACCTGTCCAACATATGGGTTGTTCACACCTTGTGGCCAGATCCCAGAATTGCTGTTGCCAGGTAGAAGGTTGGACCTGGTATGCTAAGTAGCTCAGATGTCACTTTGGCACATGCTCAGAGCAAACCGGGAAGCAACTTCTGTCCTCCTTGCAAGGTACTGGCAAGCCTGGGATAGGTGAGAGAAATGTTCCCACGGGAGGGATTGGTTGTGCAGGTTAGGTAGAGGACCCTTAACCCTATAAAGATGCCTGCTGCCAAGTCCCTGTTAGTTCCATCTCAATTTCCATCTGAATATTTCATCGGATTCACCAAGTTCCAGCATCAGAGTTTCCAGAGTGTGAGGGGTTAATAATATCGTAACCAAGGATTGTGCCCCTTTTCTGGAATTCGTTAGAGCTAAGGGTTCCCAAACGAGCTCTGTAATGACTGAACATACTTTTTCCTTGTGGCGGAGATATAGGGGTGGCTACTTGTGCCCCTAGCCAGGAACTGTTACACGGTTCAATTTGCGCACAAACTTGCATGCGTGCAGGGGTGCCCAGAGACTTTGCATCATTCCAAGGACATTTGATTTCATTCCCTGTACCCAGTAAGTGTTTTATTAAGTGTAATTGTGCAAGATTTGAGTGTTTGTCTGAAAAGAAATAAATGACAATTTATTTTGCCCGCCTTGTTGCTTGATCTAGAATCCCGGTATTAATGTGTGCATAAGTCTTGGTCTCCCGTGACAAGCTTATTTACTGGTGGCAGCAGTGGGACGCTGATTGAGCCTATGATATAGTCTCCTGTGGAATTATGTATCATAGTGGGGGAAACTCATAGATTGTGAGCTCCCCAGACAAGTGGCACAAGATAATTCACCTTGCCCTTTGCCCATACCCCTGTGTTAACATCCTATCATGAGTAACCACTCAGGAAGGTTCTGATCCTGGGACCGAGCTTGGATCGTTGAGAGATGTGAGGGCTATTGATTGCCGACGGTCGGTCGGTCAAAGCCGCAACTGGAGGAGGACTTGGAGAATTATGAAGGCAGAATGGCTCCAATGGAGGGGCCTGGCCCCTTAGCTGCTGTGGCAGCGGACACCAATCAGCCCGGAGTGCAGGAGATCGATCCAGCTCTGGCGCTGCAAGGACATGGGGAGGGAGCAAGTGACCACCTGAATAATGGTGGCATGGCGCCTTTAGGTGCGGAGGAGGTAAGTGTTACACCTTTATAAAGGACACACAGCCCGAAACGTCTAGGTGTGGTACTGTTGGAGATGTCTGGGGTCTTTCTGTTTGATCCTGTCATGGAATAAATGTTTTTTTCTATTTTTAACCCTTGGGCCTCCTCCTGCTTTTTGGCAGGATGCTGCCTATTTTCATCTTTCTCTTATGGTCAACTATACTGGTGGATCGCACGCCATTCTACAAGAATATACCGCATAAGGACTGCACTGATAAGAAAAGAGGAAAAGGATCCGGCGGTTCACAGCTTGCCATAGGGGTACAATCAAGGATATCCAAACGCAATCAGAAAAATAGGCTGTTTATTCGGTGCATAACAAAAATCCTTCTGCCACAAGGTAACTCTGACGCGTTTCATCCACCAATAGTCAGAGTTACCTTGTGGCAGAAGGATTTTTGTTATGCACCGAATAAACAGCCTATTTTTCTGATTGCGTTTGGATATCCTTGATTGTACCCCTATGGCAAGCTGTGAACCGCCGGATCCTTTTCCGCTTCACTTACCTAACTACTGGGCTGGAGCACGCTTCTCAGCGCACCGGATCAGCGTTCCTATCAGACGGCACTTGGAGGATTGAACTCGTCGGGTCAAGACTGTGAGTACTTGCTTCCTCTTATGGGGTTTGCGGCTGTCTATGAGACGCCGGGATAAGTGAAGGCAGTGGCGGAGATCAGCTGCAGTAAGCCGCAACATAGTTCCATGCAGGGAACATGGCTTTGTTGTTTTCTCTTCTCCTTACCACTTTATGGCCCCATCCTGATGGTCAGTCTCGAGTACTCAGTCCCACTCACTGATTTAAGTTTTATATTATCAGGACACTGATCAGTAGCGCTTTCTATTTAATTGATTATAGATTTCTGTGAACATTGTGGATATTATCTACACTATTTGGAGCATCAGTTTTTGGAGTGCATTCTCTATTTTGTTCTTGCACTGATAAGAAGATACTACTAACTGTAAGTTGCATTGTGGGCTCATATTGTTCATAAAGTCAGCGTTTGGGATACTGTTGTGCTGCATATATGTGCCTGTGAGCACTAGGCACTATCTCTGTCCCCTGCTAGGTATGCTGCATTATTAAGTATATACAGTGCCAAGGTCCAGGCAGTTACCTAGTCTTCTACGGAGGGTCTCTTTGGTTTCTGAAGCGCCAGCCATCAATATTCTTGTTACAAAAATATAATGTTGTGTCTTCTTCCGAATATAAAATATTGTTCCACTCATGCGGATTGGAACCTTGATGAAACGCATACTGTATGCGTGTCATCACATTTCTTTATGTATTATTTACGGCCCCAGCAAGTCCGGGAGAAATACAAGATTGGAAGTGCTGGGCTAGCCCAGAAATATGCCCTGTCCATCTTTAAACACCACGTCAGTTATGAGGTGTACAGCGGGTGGACCCAAAACGTTAATTATGAAGGGAATAAAATCAAGAAGGCTCTGCCAGAAAATTTAAAGAGAACAATTTTGGAGGAAGTGCAGCATTATTTTACTGTTACCGATCATTTAATGAGAACTGTGAGAGTCACCATCAATGGCCTTTTGAGGCATAAAGTACAAGGGTTTGTCTCTGGAAGGACGGACTATTGGGGATTGACTTTGCTGCTGATTGATTGTTCTGTTGTTCAAAAGTTATTAAATAATGTTTTACTCAAAAAAAAAGTAGATTTTTAAAATTGTTTAATTGTGTCACGTTTTATAAAACATAAATATAACATTTCACATAATGGTTGGTTAAAATCAGTCAGTCCCTCAAGAAGGCTACAATAATTTTCATGAATGCCTCGGGGGGGGAGGGGGTATTGATAAGCGGTTGCACAACCGTCGTCTTGTTAGTAAGACTTTGCGTGCGAGATGGGTAGGGGGTGGGGAACTGCTACTGTAAAAGTTTGTGCAGGATTAGTTAGTAAAAAAATGAATGAATGTGTTTGGGGGAGGATTCGTACCACAGTAAGGGCTTATCAGCCTACAAGAATTTTCATGAATGGCTCGGGGGGTGTGTGTGGGGGGGTGTCTCTTATTCAGATACATGCATGCACCTATATGTGATGACAGACACTTGCGTTTCAACAAGGATTCAATGAGACATACACGCATGCGCATAAATGTGATCACACGCTCGGGAAGAATAAACTAAGCCACAAAGCCAGTCAAAGAATGTTCAGTCCGCGCTCTTGCTTCCTATGGTCGTAGAAAGTAAATGATTTCTCTCCTTCCTCTTGCAGCTCCTGTGGTTCGAAGTTTCTCCCCCTACTCCAAAAGATGGACTCCGATGGAATACTCCATCGGCGAACCAGATAACCAAGAAAGAAAGCACAGGAGCGCATCAAGGTAAGGATATGATATAATATAAACAACAACAATGTAGAAACTTACATATAAGTAAAAGTTAGTTCATGTCCAGGTCGAACGATATCCTCATCGTATCGGCTCCACCATTGATCAGGCAGGGCTGCGATGTTTAATTCCTCTCATGTAGCAGTCCTGTGCTACATGAGGCTTGTTACTGTAGTAAGACTTTGCGTGCGAGGTGGGTGGGGGGTGGGAGTTTGATGATACGCATATGCGTTTCAATAAGTTACCATGAGATATACACGCATCCGCCTAGCTGTCCACCAATTGTACAGTATCTACTGTAGTAACTACTCAGCCAATCATATTGCTGGACTACATTTTCTAGAATTGTGAATAAAATAATAGAACTAAATAACCATGAGCAAAGTGATTGATTACAGGAGAACGGAACGATTTGCAGTAACTAATCACTTGTCTGTGTGCATAATGTATTGATATTTAAAAAAAAAGAATAAAATATGGCAGCTTGAACTGCAGTAATGTAATACAGGTAGTTACTGTAGTAAATTATACTGTATTTACCTTCAATTTGCCAAACGGGTGGTGATGAGCCATTGTCACACCTGTTGTCTTCATCACACTCGTAGTTGATAGGTGACAGCGGGCCTGCTACACCTGTAGTTGACAGCTGATGAAGCTGGAAATCATTTTGGTACATGGAAGCTTACTGGTATCTGTACGTGAAATCTGGCTCAGGCTGGATATTTTGCTGGTATTCTGGCGGGGACAGATAGCAAGGGTTGCCGGTCACCAGGTTTTCACTGATGGTCGGACCGTTATTGTAATCCGGTGCTGGCGCCGGTGCAGGTGCTGTTACATTTTCTGGCCTGGGATTGACAAATCTTATTTTGATTAAACCTGACCATTCTCCTTTTGAAGTCTCCATGATCAAAGATACTGGATAAATCTGGCATCACACACTAATACCCTCTTCTAGCTCCGTGTGCAGGGGCAATACGAAAAAAAACACGGATCGCTACCTAACTTTTTCCTTATTGCACGCTTCCACCCAAGAGCATCAGGTGAAAATTTGTAAAAGTCATACTTTGCGATGAAATAATCATAGATTTCAGCAACTTTGGCCATTTTATCATCTGCTGCATTAATTGCAGAACATATTAAAAACGCATAAGTACAGTCAGGTCTTTTGCACACATACTGCGGGGTACTCATTGCATCCGGTCGGCAATTGTGCAGGAGAAAGAATGTTAAAAAGACACAGAGCATTGAGTTTTTATTATGAAACACCTAAATTGATACAGAAAGTTCTTCAGTACCAAGGTCAATTAACAATGGACCACTGTGCTAGACTTGGTTTATACAGTATCTGTTTTTTTTTTAAAGACCTGCAAGTCGACACATTACAATAGCACAAGTAGTGTACACATTAGAATTAATTCCAATTCATGAATATCTGCAACCTGGCGGATACGCAAAGAATTGCCCCCAATTACATCCGAAACTATTATAATGAAACAGATCAACTGTGTGTGCCGGGCGGCGCGAATGCGGCATGAACATGAGGGATGCAAAATTTATAGCGCGTGGAATACAGGAGATGCAATGACAACGGCTCAGAGAAGTTTTAGAATAAAGGCTGGCGCAGCTGTAGCAAGAATTACTGTTCTTGTGATCATGAGTAAAAAAAACAAATGTCTTTGCACTTACATGTATGCTGTGGTCCTTTACTTTTTGATTCATGGATGCCCAGTGGTGATTTCATGGTTCTTTGAATTAACAATAGGTAATGCTTGTTTGTAGAGTAGTTAAGCTAAATTCAATGTATTTTGTGGCTATTGCCACAGTCATGCACGTTCTGTATAGCACTTATGAGAAAAGCGCTAGTTGTTTTCAAAGAAACAAATAATCAAATTGTTTCACTATGTACAATTTAATTGCAAGAAAACAAATAAAATAGATATTTTTACATTATGACATATTTAGTAAAGCACAGGAATATAGTGTACATTGCAAATTACATGAGTAGGGTTATTTTAAATGGGGATTGTGTTGTATAATCAAATTTAAGTGCACCAGTTCCGTGAATGTTTTAATTATATTTATTTTTACAGCTGCGGCTGCTTTTATTTTAACACTTCTCGGTTATTTTTCGGTGACTTTTTCCGAATGCCACGCATTTTGCCCAGTTCATGCGAGATTAAGGCCGTATTCATGCCGGCGTCACCCGCGCTTGATTTGTTTAATGATAATGGTTCGGATTTAATTGGTTGCAATTCTTCGCGTATCCGCCAGGTGGCAGATATTCATGAATTGTAATGAATTCTAAGGTGTACACTACACGTGCTTCAGTAATGTGTCGACTTGCAGGTGTTTAAAAAAATACCACAGTGGTCCATTGTGAATTGACCTTGGTACTGAAGAAGTTACAATACTGTATCAATTTAGGCTTTTCATATTAAAAACTCAATGCACAGTGCCTGGTGTTCTATTGTTCAGAGAGTTCCGAGATGAGTGCACCACTGCAGTCCGTGTTCAAAAAACCCGACATAACGTACGCTTATTTAATATGGGCTGCAATTAATGCAGCAGATGATAAGATGGCCACAGTTTGTCAAATTTATCAATATGTTATTTAAAATTATGACTTTTACAAATTTTCACTAGATGCTCGTGTGTGGAAGCGTTTAATAAGGAAAATGTTATGTATCGATCCGTGTTTTTTTCGTATTGATCTCGCACTTGGAGTTACAGGAGGGTATTGGTGTGTTGCGCCAGATTTTTCTAGTATCTTTGATCATGGAGACTTCAAAAGGCGAAAAGTTATGGTAAAACTAACTAAGAATCGTCAGCACTGGTTTCCAATAACGGTCCGACCGTCAGTGAAAACCTGATGACCAGCAACCCTTGCTATCTGTCCCTGCCTGGATACCTGCAGCCTGAGCAGGATTTCACGTACAGATACCAGCAAGCTTGCATGTACCAAAACGATTTCCAGCTTCATCAGCTGTCAACTACAGGTGTAGCAGGCCACCTGTCACCTGTCAACTACGTGTATAATCAAGACTACGGGACTGGCAGTGGCTCGGCGCCAACCGATTGGCAATGTCTATGGTGGGTACAGCTGCCGTATTTAATTCTTTTTTTACCATATCAATGCACAGTAAAGCGATACTCCTGTAATTAATCACTTTGCTTATGGTTATTTAGTTCTTTAAGTCACAATTCGCCAAAATGTAGTCCAGTAATATCATTGGCTGAGCAGCTTCTACAGTAGATACTGAACAATTGGTGGACAGCTAGGCGCATGCGCATTGGAAGCTTGTTGAAACGCATACTGCTGCGGCCGAGTTTATTCGAGCATTTGCCCGTTCTCGGCCACAGCAGTAACCTGGCGCGCGCCAGAGGGTGCCGGGCGCGCGCCGAAGACACGGAGGAGCGCCCTCTGATCGGGGCTTTCTCTCTCCCGCTGCCGGGTCCGCCGGGTCCCCCGGAACCCCCTGCCGCCGTCCCCCACATCGCGGGACACCAGGGCTCCCCCGGGGAGCCCTGGACACGCGTGCAGGGGGCGCAGGCACCCGATGACGCGTGACCGCGCGTCGATGACGCGTGACCGCGCGTCGATGACGCGCGGCACGCCGAGGGAGAGCGGCTAGCATGCCGGGGCATCCCCAGGCTTGCGGAGCTAGCCGCACTCAAATAAAATGTGCCGCCTCTGTATGCATCTCATCAAATCTAGGCTCATGCGTGTATGTGAACAAGAGACGCCCCCCGAGAAAATTATTGTTAGGGCTGACCGAGGGGACTGCGGGAACTTCTTTAGGGGCAGACTAAACAACCGTTTAGTGAACCAACCATTACAGTAATACTTTTATTTTTCTTCCTCAGAAAAAAAACTTTGTCATCAGGCTGAGAACGGCAAATGGAGGGATTTCGATGGATAATATCGCTTTTTGTAACGATGCTTGCACATTGCTGAATCTGAATCAGTGCCATTTTTATTGATTAGGATAGAATAACTGTGAGCTTTATAGAAAACCTGAAACAGTATGCTGTTTTTTTCATAAAGTATATAATACTTTTTTACATACTGTATTGTATAATAAACCCCGAAAATAAAAAGTAATAAAACATTTTAATACTGTTTTGATGTAATGCGCATGCCTACAGTATACAGTACAGAACTGTACAGTATGCCTCATGGAACCTTGTTGAAACGAAAAATTCTTGTGTTTACTACAGTAACTACTGTACAGTAATCCTGCACACACTTTGACAATACCAGTTAAACACCCCCCCCCCCCCCAAGGAGTCACAATGAAACAATTTAAAACAATCAACATTTTATTTTATTGGTGGGTGGAGTAAGTAAAAAAACATTTATGGTGTACTGTATGTAAAAACATTTACGAATACAAGCAGCATTTTTTTTATTGGTGGAGTAAGTAAATAAACATTTATGGTGTACTGTAAGTAAAAACATTTTAGAATACAACTTAAAACAATCAACAAGTCAAAAATGAATCAACATTTGAACAGACGACCAATCACGCAGCGAATTCGATCCCCAGAAGTGAGTCCTTCCAGGGACGATGCCTTGAATGCCTTGTATGCCATTTATGGAGTCTCTCACGATTTTCATTAAATGATCGCTAATTGTAAAATAGCACCGCAATTCCTCCACAATAGTCTTTCTTAAATTTTCAGGAAGAGCCTTTTTGGTGCAATTCCCTTCGTAGTTTACATTGTGGGTCCAACACCAATACACCACGTAGGGCATGTGGTGCTTAAAAATGTACATGGCATGTTTCTGAGCTACACCACCACTTGCAAACCTATACTTCTCCCTTAGTGGCTGGGACAGCTCGCGCAAGATGATGTCGGGCACCGTCTCAATGTAAGCATATGTGGGTGGGATTCTGGGAGCGGGTTTGCTTCTGGGAGCGGGTGTGCTTGTGGTGGAGGATGAGGGTATGTTGTCTGGGAGGATGCTTTCCTCCTGTCTTGGTCGCCTTGTCTGTGTTGTTTCCTGGCGTGGTCTTGACGGGGTTGTCATGCATCCTCGTCAACTGCATACATTATTCTTCTGATGGAGGGGTTGCGCTTGGTGATGCAAGGTTGAAGGTCCCATTCATCCCATCCATGCCACCCTCCTGCTCCTGCGTCAGAGATACAGGGGCATGAACTCCAAGCAAATTATGTATCCCTGCTATGTCAGTCTCTATCTTCTCCATGCTCTTATCCATCTTCTCCATCTGCTTATCCATCTTCTCCATCCGTTGATCCATATTTAGCATGGTCTCTAAAAGAAGATCTATCTTTACCAGCATAGAGTTCCAAGGGAAATCAATAGTTAACCCATTCAGCATGCGGTCTAACGAGCTGGATCTTGTGCATGGTGTGCTGTGGACATCTGGGTGGATGGATGCTGAAGAGGATGAGATGGGGGTTCCCTGGAGAGTAGTGGCAGTGTCAGCGAAGAGTGATGGAGAAGGTGACCTGTGGATTTCCATGAGAGAAGCGGCAGCGTCATCGAGGAGTGATGGAGGAGGTGACCTGTGGATTTCTGGGAGAGCAGCGGCAGCGTCGTCGAAGAGTGATGGAGGAGGTGACCTGTGGGTTTCCGGGAGAGCAGCGGCAGCGTCGTCGAGGAGTGATGGAGGAGGGTGGGTTCTGTGGGTTCGATGGGTTGGCTTCCATTTGTTTTGCTTTATGTCTACATCAGTGAATTTCTTCTTGACATAATAAGGCTTCTTAAAAGCCATAGCCTTTGGAGTCGTCAGAATGTTTTCTTTATTATCCTTAGCCTTTCGCTTTGGCTTTAGCTTGGAAACGGCTTCCGCCTTTCGCTTTTTCGGCATGACAGGCACGGCAGAAGAGAGTTGGCTCTTGCGTCTGTAGAATCGGGGTTGATCCATGGAAGCAGATGGCACAATGCAGTATCTGGACAAGGACAAGATCAGATACAGATCATCGAGTGGGAGGCTATGCAATGTGTTTCACCTTTTATGCATGGCGACGAGGTGCAGGTGTTAAAAGTGGGCGTACTCTAATGTGACTCATTAAAGTATAAATGCACCATCCATTTTGTGGATTCACTGCACATTGAATACACATCGACTAAACATCGAATATACATTCTTGTGCTTGTATTTCTTTCCACACGCAGCGATGCCTGTTAAAAAGATTTCTAAGGATCTCAGCATGAGAATAAAGGAGATGTACACGAGAGGACAATGAATTGCAGATATTCAACGCTGGTTAAGTACTTCTGGCCTCGTTGTACCAGCAGCCACCGTGAGCTATCATGCCCACGGTAGGACCAAAAAAGTCAAGAGGACAGCAACGGTAACTACGGCATAAGTACTGTAAAGTATTTTAAATACTGTACTGTATGTTTTCTGTACCGTGCAGTACTGCAATAGCACTTTTATTGGTTAGATGGCTTATTGTTTTTAACAGAATCATTTTCCAAGCAATTATTAGATAAACTGTACAGTACAATTTGTTTTTGTTTTGAACCTCCTTCTTCAATTATCATAATTGCATTCCTACATTCTTATAATCAATTCTATTTGAAAGTGAGCTGCACCTCTTTCCTTAATTATCACTCACTTCATTATTACTCATTATGACTCACACACTCACAACCCCCCATTACAGTACACAGTTTACTCACATTATGACACACACACACACACACACATTAAGTACCGTTAATATTATATCTGTTATATATATGTTATATATATATATCTGTTATACTGTATACAGGAATACCCCGGTTTAAGGACACTCGCGAGTAAGTACATATCACCCAATAGGCAAACGGCAGCTCACGCATGCGCCTGTCAGCACGTCCTGAACAGCTATACCGGCTCCCTCCCTGTACCAAAGCTGTGCGCAAGCGGGGAGACTATAGAGCCTGTTACAAAAGCGTTATTTACATCAGTTTTGCACGTATCTGATGATTGCAGTACAGTACATGCATCGATAAGTGGGGAAAAGGTAGTGCTTCACTTTAAGTACATTTTCGCTTTACATACATGCTCCGGTCCCATTGCGTACGTTAATGTGGGGTATGTCTGCATATATATATATATATATATATATATATAAAAATAGAAGAAAAAGAAGCGCCAAATCCTAGTGCATTACTGTGCAAAATCGATATATTTAATTCCCAATGGACATATTTGTTTGGACTCTATAGGACAAAGGAAGGTTCACAGCACTATGTATTTTATTTTTATTTTTGAGTTGTTTGCTTATTAGACATTGATTTATATGCATTTTTGGTATATATCGATTTTTTAATATTATATTTTATTAATTACATATTTTTATTAATTTATATTGATTTAATATTTAGTTATACCATCAATTTCTGGCATTTCACACAATAGCGCAGTCCTCTATTGTATGTATATATATACATAGTCCTCTATTGTATGTATATATATATATATATATATATATATATATATATATTGTTATTATTGTAATTACATATCTATTATTATTGTAATCGCTGTATATTTATATAACTCTATTCTATATCTATCTATTATTATTGTTATCGCTGTATATATATATATATATATATATATATATATATATATATATATCTATTCTATATCTATCTATTATTATTGTTATCACTGTATATTTATATAACTCTATTCTATATCTATCTATTTTTATTGTTATCGCTGTATATTTATATAACTATTATATTACAGTATTATATATATTTAGCCATACTGTAGGCCTGAGCATAAATTATGTACTGTACTTGTGGCCTACTGTAACGTATTGTTGTTTCCTGTAGGGAGACAACTCTTCTGGTTGACCAAATAAGTGAAGAGAATGATGAGAAGAGTGCCTTAAGGGTCAAAGACACTCTGCATAAAAATCACAATCTAACCGTATCAGAGACCAGCATCAAGAAGATGAGAGGCAGAATTGGATGGAAATATGGACGTGCGAGGTTAGTACTTGACAGTACAGGAGGTTAAAGTGTGGTTTAAGAAACTGTACTGTACCTATAAAATTATTCCTTGTCATTATAGAGCGTACCCTATGATAAGGGACGTCAACAAGATCAAGAGAGTGGTCCAGGCACAAGCATGGCTTGACAGTGGCGAAACTTTTCAGGATTGCATCTTTACTGTCTCAAAGTGTGGATCCAAGAGCACATTAGGAATATCAAACAGGGGTATGAAAAACATAGTTTATCCCGGCATTTCTTAATGCATCATAATAAAGATCATCTACTATCAGATTCCAGGGCATTAAAACTGTTCCTATAGGAAGGAGAGGAGGAGATAGAATTAAAAGTCTCTCTGTACCAGAAACCTTCTGGAAATACCAGTTAGAGTCTCATTTCCCAAAGGGTTTAAACGAAGATGTAGATATATGGTCCCTGTGCTAATAAGACAGCTAGCTTTACGGTTTAGAACTGTCATTAATTCTGTGTTTCTATTTTTCAATATCTTCGCTGAGTTCATTCAATGCCATTTGTTTTCATTTTAATTTTTAGTATGTTTTAGATATTTTTAGTATTTGTAATACTGTAAAGTCAATCATTACAGCAATGGATTAGTTGCTTGTATGTGCAGCTGTGTATTAATTTACTCGGCGCTTCGTGATTGGCTAGTTTGTGTTTGGTATTTTAAAGATCCAGGAGTCACGCCACCCTCGGCATGCTCCCCACTCACCTGCAGCTCCGCCAGGTCCCCCCGCGGCTTGCAGGCAGCCTCCCTCCAGAACGCCGATCGCAGCTCCACGTGGGCGCGCGCACGCCAAGGCTCTTCTTCTAGTGTTGGGCCGGCGGGTATGCCCGGTCACGTGCCTGCAAGCGCAGCTACATGGAGGCGCGGCCAAACGGAGGCGCACCAACCCCTTAAAGGCACAGCACCTCAAACTATTGCTGCAATCAAATACAGCCTTACTACTGGGCTTTATTGCTCCTCCCCTGGGACTCATGCTGGACCTATCCCTGCCATAGCCTGGCCCTTCCACACACCCCCACCTTGCTGCGCTGCCATTGGACCCTCTCTCCTATATATACCCTACAGTTTCACTGACTCGTTGGCTGAGCATAGAACCAGTTGTTCTCATCACTCTCTGCCTCCCTAGTCCTGTCTTGTCCTGTCTTGTTTTGCAGTCTTCTGTACCGAACCGGCTTCCCCTACGACTATCCGCACCTCTGGCATCCCGAACTTGGCATACGGCAATACGTCTCTCTGCACCTCTGGCATCCCGAACTTGGCATACGGCAATATGTCTCTCCGCACCTCTGGTACCCCGAACCCGGCAAACGGTAAATGATTACGTCCCTATCTCTAACCCAGGACTTGGCAAACAGCACCCTCTACCATCCGTACCTCTCCTGCCCCGACTCGAACTCCCAGACCACTCTACTCTCAAGACGTGCCCTCGTGGCTGTGGGTGGCATTATATCCTATCCCACCTCAGCACCGCGGTCCCGCCTCGTTTGTGGTGAGCTCATCCTGACAGGTATCTAGCCAATCACAGGAGATTGAGTCGTATTTACTCTGAACATTAGTTCACTATTTTAATTCCCTGATGAAGTAGTCAATATTGCTATGAAACGCTTTGGAAGCTACCACTCAACAACCTAACTTTATTCCATTGTGGTTATTGTATTTATCTTGCGAATACATATCGATTTGAGTACCTCTCCCTCACCGACGCCAGCACTGTGACGTCATCATCATCCGACGGCTCGCATCAAGGTGTTGCGAGTCAGACGACAGACACTGATCCATGAGGTTGAGACTGCTACTCCTTGGTTCTATCTAGTACTGGATATTTTCATTTGGATTCTGGGGACTGTCTATTAGACAATTTGAGCGTCATATCGGCTGAACGGCGGCTGTTAACCTACTCTGGTCATAGACTTATGATGTGGGAAACACATTTGATGATTTCATTCCTATGCGGTCCTAATCCAGTTCACAACAAGTTGTAACAGCTACATGTTAGCATTCTGTGCCTGTTTACTTTTGTTATGATGTACGCAGAACCTTGAAACCTTTTAATAATAAATATTGTTTTTTACATTTTTCACGATGAGCGTTGTGCGCTGTGTTTTGTTTTGTTGTTAACACTGTCACGGTAGACCAGGTCTTATCTACACATAACTGAGGAAGAAAAGCCTCTCTGTGGAGGGAGTATATCAGCGGGCACTGCAAGCAAAAAAGAGACCGTCAGAGTATTTTAAATCAAAAAGAAATGTTCTGGATTTTTTCAATGGATAGTTTAATCCCCAACGGCATGAATGTTGATTCGGAGATAAAACACTTTTTGTAACAACCCTTAAAATATGTTCTCTACACATCCTTTGTGATACTATTT
Organism: Ascaphus truei; assembly: GCF_040206685.1. NCBI lineage: Eukaryota > Metazoa > Chordata > Amphibia > Anura > Ascaphidae > Ascaphus > Ascaphus truei. The sequence goes on from NC_134483.1 coordinate 426,864,685, forward strand.
TACCACGGTTGACCCCTGTTGTTCTCTTGGTTACAATTTATGTTTAAATATTTTTGTTTAAATGTTGCTGAATAGATGGAGACTTTTCTCTGTATACTTACTTCTAATTATATTGGATACATAACTCTTCAAGCCATAGAATATATCAATTAGATTAATTCAGTTTTATTAACTTGTTTTATCAACTTGTTTCATCAATCTGAGATACATTTGAGTATTCTCAGTTTCCCTAGAGCCTGAGTTGTGTATTATTAGTTGTTATTTTAGTATTATTATGTGTAAGGATTATATTACACAAAAATAACAACTATACTAGGTCCGTGACCCTCTGAGACACCAATAAGTATCTTCCAATACAACAATACTAAAAACTAACTCTTAGGGGGTCATGCACTAAGCAGTGATAAGTGGGTTTTCTGTGTGCTATGCACAAAGCAGTGATAAGAGCTTTTAAGTTAGATACATGCCTTTATAGCGTGATACTGCCTGCTGTGAGATTTACAAAGCAGTGATAACAGTGCAATATCATGCTATAATGGCTTTTTTACCCACGTAAAAGCACTTATCACTGCTTTGTGAATCTCATAGCAGACAGTATCACGCTATAAAGGCATGTATCTCACTTAAAAGACTTATCACTGCTTTGTGAATCTCACAGCAGCAATATCACGCTATAATGGCTTTTTATCTCACTTAAAAGCACTTATCACTGCTTAGTGCATGACCCCCTTAATCCGCACTACAGCATGAGACACATTTGTGTTGTAGATCAAAAGATTGGGGGTTATGCACTAAGCAATAATAAGTCTTTTAAGTGAGATAAATGCCTTTATAGCGTGATACTGTCTGCTGTGAGATTCACAAAGCAGCGATAAGTGCTTTTAAGTGGGAAAAAAAGCCATTAAAGCGTGATACTGCACTGTTATCACTGCTTTGTGAATCTCACAACAGGCAGTATCACGCTATAAAGGCATGTATCTCACTTAAAAGCACTTACCACTGCTTTGTGCATAGCACCCAGAAAACCCACTTATCACTGCTTAGTGCATCACCCCCATTGAATGTATTGCCTTGACACATTGATGGGCCAATTACCTATATCTACCTACTATTAACTAATGATAACTGCTTTATTCATTGTCATTGTTATAGCTCTGTTGAGATGTACAATATATAGAAAGGTTGTACATATATATATATATATATATATATATATATATATATATATATATATATATATATATATCTTAGATGAATTACAATCCTTCAGCTCACATATCCCATAGATTAGAATTCCAGCATATGTTCTCATATATATATATATATATTAACTTATATATATATCTTTTTATTTTTATTTTTCATTTATATATACATATTTTCATTTTGTCATATATACTGTATATATATATATATATATATATATATATATACAGTGTTCGACAAACCTATACATTTGCACGCCCCGGGCGAGTGGATTTAACATCGGGACGAGCTCCTATTGGCCCAAGCAGCACACGTGTGGTACTAGGTGGCGAGTAGATTTTTTTGTTCGGCAAGTAGATTTTTTGGTGATTTGTCGACCACTGTGTATATATATATATATATATATATATATATATATATATATATATATATAGCAACTGTAAATATTACTGTATGTTCATTTGCATGTCTTAGACAGGTCTGCAACCCTGTCTTTCCCCATTGTCACCCAGCATACAGCACTTCCACTGCAGCAAGGGATTCTGGGAAATGACATGCAAATGAGCACTCAGTGCCACCTTTTGTCTCAAGCTCGTATTACACAAGCCAATCCTCAAGCCAATGCATGCTGTTTTAAACACAGCTTTTAAACAGAGGCTGGGATGAGATGCAAAGCCATTAGACCTACTCACATACATGTTTCAACCTTGATGGGTATCATCAGTGTGAGGCTGGTCTTAATGGCTAGCAGGTTTGAGACTAGACTAGGTAATCACCACTGTCATTGGCTTGAGGATTGGCTTGTGTAATACGAGCTTGAGACAAAAGGTGGCACTGAGTGCTCATTTGCATGTCATTTCCCAGAATCCCTTGCTGCAGTGGAAGTGCTGTATGCTGGGTGACAATGGGGAAAGACAGGGTTGCAGACCTGTCTAAGACATGCAAATGAACATACAGTAATATTTACAGTTGCTTTATGCTTTACTGTGGAGGGTTTTTGTCACTTTTTTTTACCATATATATTTATATATATATATATATATATATATATATATATATATATATTGTGATGTCCCCACCACGTTGCAGTCTCTTTTATCCAGATCAAAGGCAGGGAAACGTAGTGTTGATGCACAGGAGGGTTTATTTGCCAGGTACAAAGCAGGAACAGGGTTAACTTATAAGATAAAACAGAAACAAAAAGCCTAACTCCTTTTCAGAGTTCTGACTAATACAGCTTAGTCCCTAACTACCAGTGGGGAAAACTAAGTTCTTTCCCCACTTTAGACACTGTACCTGCAGCTTCCCTTTGCAGTATCTCACAGGGCTGTCTGTGTGTGTGCCTTCAGACCAGCACAGCAGCAGCTCAGGAAGCTGTCTGTGCTGCCTTTTAACCTTGAAGCTCATTAATTAGGGCTCAGGTGAGAGTGAAGGGAACACACCCTGGAAGGTGCTGGGTCGTATGTACCTCCCCTCAAACACTTTTTGCTTCAATATATCACATATCCCCCCCATTGCTCAATCGTTATCAGGTGAGCACTTGAAAATAGGGAGGTGTATACTCGGGACAATGCATCAGCATTTCCATGTTTGGAGCCTGGCCTGTGTTCAACTGTGAACTGGAACCCCTTGAGACTCAAAAACCAGCGAGTTACCCGAGCATTATTTTCCTTATTTTGTTGCATGTACTTTAAAGTTCATGGTCGGTTATTAGGGTAAATTTTCTCCCTAATAAATAATATTTTAGAGTCTCTAACTTCACCATGACTGAACTCTTCCCTTTCGTTAGGTCGGAGAGAGGGGTTGAGAGGGTGGCAAAGTCTGGTATAAAGCAACGGTAGTAACCGGCCAGGCCGAGGAAGGCTTTAACCTGTTTCTTAGTTACTGGTCTCGGCCATTCCCTAATTGTCTTCAGCTTTGCCACCTGTGGTTTCACAAGCCCTCTACCAACCATATACCCTAAGTACTTGGTCTCTTCTAAACCGATGGCACACTTAGCAGGGTTTGCCATCAGACTCGCTTCCTCCAGGGAGTTTAGAATTGCCTGTACCTTTTCCAGGTGAGAGTCCCAGTCATTACTGTGAATGATCACATCATCCAGGTAGATCGCGGCATAGTCTGTATGGGACTTCAAAACCCGGTCCATCAATCTCTGAAAGGTTGCTGGAGCCCCATGTAGACCGAAGGGTAGAACCTTATTTTGATATAGCCCGCCTGGTGTGGAAAATGCCATTTTTTCTTTAGCAGCCTGTGTTAGAGGTACCTGCCAATAACCCTTAATCAGATCAAGGGTAGTTAAGTATCGGGCATCACCTACCCTGTCTATCAGTTCGTCTACCCGTGGCATAGGGTATGTATCAAATTTGGAGAATGCATTTAGTTTCCTAAAATCATTACAGAACCTGATCGAGCCATCCGGTTTCGGAACCAACACAATAGGGCTCGACCAGTTACTGAATGACTCCTCGATTACGTCGAGGTCCAACATTTTCTGCACCTCCTCTTTAACGGCCTGTCGCCTAGCCTCAGGTTGTCTATAGGGCTTAAGATGTATGACCTTCCCAGGTTCTGTATGGATGTTATGCTCAATAACCGAGGTTCTCCCTTGTACAGGGGAGAAAACTCGGGCATTGCGCACAAGAAACTCCTTTGCCTCCGGTTTCTGAGGGCCAGACAAGGTGTCAGCAACTTTCAATTCAGGAACAGAATGGTACCGTCTGAACTACAGTAACCAACGCTTCCCTCTCTTTCCAGGGCTTGAGGAGATTCACATGATACAACTGTTCTGGCTTCCTCCTCCCGGGCTGACTAACTCTATAATTGACCTCTCCTACTCTTTCTAGGACTTCGTAGGGTCCCCGCCAGGTGGCCAAAAATTTACATTCTACTGTAGGTACTAGCACTAACACCTTATCTCCCGGCCAAACACCCTAAGTCTGGCATTCCTGTTATAAGAGTTCTGCTGTGAACTCTGGGCTTGCTGCATGTGTTGTCGCACAATTGGCAACACTGCTGCAATGCGATCCTGCATCTGGGAAATATGCTCGATTATGCTACGGTGGGGTGTTGATTCTGTTTCCCCGTTTCTTTGAGCATATCAAGTATACCTCGTGGGTGTCTCCCATACAACAACTCAAAAGGGGAGTAACATGTAGATGCCTGAGGGACTTCTCTTACGGCAAACAATAAATACGGCAAGAGAAAATCCCAGTTTTTACCATCTCGGTCTACGGCCTTCCATAACATATGTTTAAGAGTCTTGTTAAACCGCTCCACTAGGCCGTCGGTTTGCGGGTGATAGACCAAGGTGTGTAAATGTTTGATATTCAACAACCTGCATAGCTCTTTCGTAACCCGGGACATAAAAGGGGTTCTTTGGTCTGTTAATACTTCCTTGGGGATCCCGACCCGAGTAAACAACAACATTAATTCTTTGGCTATGCCTTTAGCAGATGTATTCCGGAGGGGAACCGCTTCCGGATATCTTGTGGCATAGTCTACAATGACCAGAATGTGTTGATGGCCTCATGCTGACTTTGGTAATGGGCCTACCAGATCCATTCCTATACGTTCAAAAGGAACTTCAATAATGGGCAAGGATACTAACGGACTACGGAACGATTTTACTAGTGAGGTCATTTGACACTCTGGACATGTCTCCCAATAACGTTCTAAGTCTTTGTGTAGACCCGGCCAGTAAAATCGCGCCTTTATTCTATCAGTGGTTTTCTTTACCCCTAGGTGTCCTCCCAGGACATGGCTATGGGCCAGGTCCATTACCTGACTTCTAAAGGGCTTTGGCACCAGTAACTGCTCTAACCTATCAGGGTCATCTCTTTCTACCCTATATACCAAGTCATTGTTGTAGATAAAAAGGGTTTGGGACAAGTCCCAATAAACAGTGCTCAATCCAAGTTGGACTCTATTTCACTTGATGAATTGAATTGTCCACATATCATGGTGTAGAGGAAGCATATGAAGCCAGAATAATGGAGTATTGGACCCAGTGTTTAAAGTGCAGCAGTGATTTTATAGGATATAATAATCCATAGGCAAGAGTTAATAAAGGGTTAATATACCAATAATGTTGTGTACTCTGCTGAACTAAACACTTTAGCTGCAACACTGTTACTGATCAACAAGTCTCCACATGGAGGAGACAAACCATACTCACGATTGGCAGCTTCCTATGGTGCGTGCATCACGCTCAGAGTTGCTGTAGAAGGGAAATCCTGGGATTACAGCGGTGCACAGCCAAAACAGGAGGAGGGGACCAGCAAGGTGTGGGTTAAAAAGTTATTTATTGATACATGATATCGGGGTGAACAAACTCTGTCCTTTATCAAAGAGCTGATTTGTGTCTATCCCCCATTACAGTTTTATAGAACAAGCCCCGCCTGCCCGCGTCACCACGCTGCGTGGTATTGGCACGAAAACCGCCGAGCTACAATCTGATTGGTCAAGGTCAGCAACCAATGGGAAAGCTCCATGTGAGTAGTGTATTGCAGAGCGAGGATGACGCACTGCTCTCGCTGGCGCGGCACCTTCTCCGTCATGATGCATAGCAACGCTGCATAGTTACCATTACTCAATCCTAACAACAATAAAGAGCCTCCCCTTGAGGTGCATGAAACCATGTGTGAGCGGATGATCGGGCAGGAACGGAGAATGAACTGTGGGGTAGGGGGTGGGGGGGAGGGGAAAGGACCAACAATAAGACTGTAAAGGAGGAAATATACAGTAACATTAACATTAGCATAGCAATAGTTACTAGGCTACATACATAAAGACATTGACAAAAAGATATTAAAAACAATATATCATCAAATAGCAAATCTAAAAACTGAAATGGAGGCAATATATAAATTTCAAAGAATAATGTTGGACTGGGTTTTATTTTATTTTATTTTGAGTGACTGTAAATAAAGGGTATTTTTGAAATCAATTATTCAGTCTATGTGTATTTGTTGGATAAACTTGATTTATATTATTTTGTTTGTACTCTAATGGAAATGACACATATTTGTCCCTGATATAACACAATGTATTATATTGTATGAGTATCCTTATATTGCCCCCATATATGGTAAATCCTTTCTCAAAAAACTTTAATCAAATGAGAGGACAAAAATGTGGATTAATAACACCAATTGCTTATTGGGAATATACCTATATCATCATGGATTTTGGGTGCAATGAACAGTGGTATATGTAAAAATAGTTTTGTAACACATTAATTTGAACTTATATGTCCATAGGGACACAGATGTTTGATTTTAGTGGTTATATAGAGCAAAAGTATCCACTAAGTCTAGGAAACCTTGATTAATGTTTGTACATTTATTTAAGGAAGTGTTTTAGCTCCCAGTCCTGGTTCATGTCCCTGGGTGCCATCGTCCCAAGGGCATAAATTCAGAACATCTCCCTACAGTTTAATGATGCCTCCCTGTGCCCTCCCCTGGGATGTATGGGGATGTTTTCAATAGCGCTGTATGTAATTGTTTTTATTGATCCCTCAGGACATATATTGAAATGGCGCGCCACGGGAAAGCGATCATCACGGTTCCTAATGCTGCGAATATGCTCATTAATTCTAATTTTAAGTGCTCTTGTTGTCCTGCCTATATAACCACTCCCACATGCACATTTTAACAAGTAAATGACATAATTTGTGTTACATGTCATAAATGACTCGATACGGTATATGTGACCTGTATGTACATCTTTAAGAGATTTGATTGGTTCAGCATATCTGCAGAGTTTACATAGTCCACATTTATGGAATCCCCTTGGTAGTTGTTTTTTGCTAGTTTTCTTAGACCCATACATACTTGGAGAAACATAGTTTCCAATGGTCTTCGCCTTTCTGAAGACCATTCTCGGATTGTATCTACAGTAGTGTATTGATCTAAGTCTGTATCTAACTTTAAGATTCCCCAATGTTTTTGCAGTATGAATCTGATTTGTTCAGATTGCTTAGAAAACGTGGTTATGAACAGCGGACACTGGTCTGTTGCATTTATGTTCATCATTTTTGTAGCTGTTTTTTTGGGAATCCTCTTTTTTAGAAGGTGTTCCCGGTCCATTTCTAAGGCATGATTAAATGCAGTTTCTATGTCTCTCCTTCCATAACCACGTTCCAAAAACCTGTTTTTAAGATCTTCTGCTTGTTCCATAAAGGACTCTTGTGTGGAACATAATCTCCTTAACCTCAGGAATTGTCCTTTCGGTATGCCCTTGATTAGTGATCTAGGATGGGCGCTGTTTGATCTGAGCAGAGAGTTTTTGGAGTTTGCTTTTCTGTAGATATTGGTCTGTATTTGTTGACCAACATCTATGTATAAATGTAGATCAAGGTAATCAATCTGTGTATCGTGGTACAGGTGTGTAAACTTCAGATTGTACGTGTTTGCCTCAAGATATTCAAAAAAACTGTGCAGTGTATCGGTGTCCCCATTCCAGATAAATAATAAGTCATCAATAAAACGACGATAAAAAATAATATTTTCTCTAAAGGGGTTGGTGTCACCGAAAATGTGAGTGGTCTCCCAAAATCCCATAAATAGGTTTGCATATGAAGGTGCGAATGATGTGCCCATAGCTGTGCCTTATGACTGTAAATAAAATTGAGTGTCAAACATAAAGTAATTGTGCTGTAATAGAAAAATAACCGAATCCAATAGAAATGTGCTTTGTGCCAAATTTAAGTTGGAGTGATTTAGAAAGTGACTAATTGCTCTCGTGCCCAGGGTGTGATCAATTATAGAGTATAAAGAGGTTACATCGAGCGTAACCCACATGTAACCATTTAACCATTTGATTTTCTGAATATCCTTAAGCAAATCCGCCGAATCTCTCAAATAGGCAAGTAATGTTTTGACTAATGTTTGTAAAAAGTAATCAACGTACCTAGATAAACCATCTCCCAAAGATCCAATACTAGAAATAATAGGTCTGCCTGGAGGGCAGACTAAGGTTTTGTGGATCTTTGGGAGATGGTGAAAGATAGGCACGATGGGAAATGGATTGTACAGATAGGTTGATTCCCGATTATTTAGTACCCCCAACTCTCTGCCCAGATCAAAGAGGTCTCGGATCTCCGCCAGATATGACTGTGTAGGGTCTCTATCGAGCTTACAGTATGCCTGTGTGTTGGAAAGCTGTCTCATGGCTTCCATAAGATAAGCTTCCATATGCATAATCACCACTGCTCCCCCTTTATCCGCATTCTTAATAATGATATCCGACCTCTTTTTTAATGAACTCAGGTCTGATCTTTCTTCTTTGGGCAAATTGTCAAAAGAGGGAGCAGTGAAGGTATAGCCTTTGGCCAGAGTCTGTAGGTCCTTCTCCACTAGTCTCTCAAAGGTTTGTAAATGGGGACCTCTGGAGAAGGATGGACAGAAGATGGATTTACTTCTAAAATCTGTGTGTTTGGTGCCACTCAAGAATGTGAATTGTTCTTCATTGTCTAAGGAATCTGAAATCCTATCTTCCATGTCTAGGTCTAACATATCCTGGAGCACTCCATACTCTTTGAAAGACAATCTATCGTCCCGAAACTCGTCAGTTGCCTGAGAGGGGTCTACAAGGCCCCTGTCAACCAACGGAGGAGGGTCAGGGCCAGAGATGTCCTTGGATGCAAAACATTTTTTCAATGATAGTTTTCGAACATATTTCTGTAAATCAATAACCGTGTTGAATAAGTTAAAGTCATTCATAAGGGCAAAGTTAAGACCCTTGCTCAACAGGGCTATTTCGCCTTCTGGAATAGTGACCCCTGAAATATTAATGACATTTTGATTTTCCATTAAAAGTCGGCTTTCTTTTTCTTTTGTGCCCCGTCTTTTGTTCGAGCGCCTTGTCCTTTTAATGAGTTTTTTGTCACTTTTTGGCTTCTGAGGTCATATGAGGTAGACGCTTCATCTGGGTGTCTAGTATTCCGGGTTTCATAGTCCGTGTTGTCCCGGTATCTATCTGTGTCTTCATCGGTGGAAAAGGATACCGTTTGCTGGCGACTTTCCCCATCAGAAATGTCCGAAATACTCGATGTTTCTGGCGACTTTTTTAGGATTGATTTCTTTGGTGTTGACCTCCTGGATCTATCCCTTTTATTCTGAGATCCCTTCTGTCCGAATTCCTGACGAGCAGCACCTCTCGCTTGTGGCGGTCTCTGCCAGACGTATACCTGGTGACGTTCGTAATCCATACGATCTCTTTCAAACTTTTGTTGTTTTTTCATCATAATATCTCCCTCAATTTTTTCCACGTTTTTTGACAATCTTTTATCCATCATTTGGAAATCTTCCATATTCTTAAATGTGTTGAGTTTCTGTTGTAGATCTTTAATATTCTTTTTTACAATAATTCTCTCTTGAACTTTTGTTTTAATAATTAGATCCATTAACTTCATGGAGCACTCATCTAATGTATTAGTCCATTCTTGTTCAAAATCTTTCGATGGAAAGCCAAAAGATGGCGTCTTCTTAACACGAAGACCTCTGGGGATCCTCTTGGTGAGGACATAGTTGTCTAGTGTAGTGATATCCCACCAGAGTCTGATATTTGTTAAAAGGATCTTTTCTAGTTTTGTAAAGTATAGTTCAAGGTCAGCATTATCCTCAACCACATCCTGTGTCACATTGTCAAAGAGGTACGCAGCTCTGCGTTTTCTCCCCGAGTTGTCCGCACATTTTTGCACATATGTATTATTCATAGAGTCACCTGATTCACAGTCCTCTATGTCTTCCTCCATATTCAGAAAAAAACACCCGTATATCAATCTTAAAAATTGAAAAGCAGTATGGTCACACCGTCTAATAGACAAATGCTGGTCCCCCACAGTATATATTGATCATCAGCTTGACGTCTTCTTCAGATAAGCTACTGTGTATAGGTTGAACAGTAAAAAGGGTTTGGGACAAGTCCCAATAAACAGTGCTCAATCCAAGTTGGACTCTATTTCACTTGATGAATTGACCAGTAATTGGCACCAGTAACTGCTCTAACCTATCAGGGTCATCTCTTTCTACCCTATATACCAAGTCATTGTTGTAGATAAAGTAGGGTGGTGATGGCATAACCTCAGGGTTAACTGGTACCCCATTTATGCTCACTACTGTGGCTTTGTTGTTTAATAGCGTCAAATCGTCTAGTTGGGCAGAGGCAAACTTTACAGGAGCAACCTGTAAATCCTGAAAATCTAGTTCTGGAGTGTCCTCAACCTCAGGTCCTTAACCTGCCATAACCTCTAATACAGAACCAAGGTCTACTGGATCGGGAACCTCAGACCTCAAGGGCACATCCTGAACACAATCAGACTTCCTTTCCCACAGTTCCCAAAACCATGGGAAATCCAGACCCACTAGTATTGTATTGTATTGTATGTATTTATTTATATAGCGCCATTAGTGTACATAGCGCTTCACAGTAGTAATACATGTGGTAATCAAATAAATAACAGATAATATAAATAACAGATCATGGGAATAAGTGCTTTAGACATAAAAGTAACATTTCGGAAGAGGAGTCCCTGCCCCGAGGAGCTTACAGTCTAATTGGTAGGTAGGTAGAACGTACAGAGACAGTAGGAGGGAGTTCTGGTAAGTGCGTCTGCAGGGGGCCAATCTTTATGTCTCCTGTGTTCAGAATATCCACAGTGCTATTCATATGCTTCTTTAAGCAAGTGTGTCTTAAGGTGGGTCTTAAAGGTGGATAGAGAGGGTGCTAGTCGGGTACTGAGGGGAAGGGCATTCCAGAGGTGTGGGGCAGTCAGTGAAAAAGGTTTAAGGCGGGAGAGGGCTTTAGATACAAAGGGGGTAGAAAGAAGACATCCTTGAGAAGAACGCAAGAGTCTGGATGGTGCATAGCGAGAAATTAGGGATGAGATGTAAGGAGGGGCAGAAGAATGTAAAGCTTTAAAAGTGAGGAGAAGAATGGAGTGTGAGATGCAGGATTTGATCAGAAGCCAGGAGAGGGATTTCATGAGGGGAGATGCTGAGACAGATCTAGGAAAGAGTAGAGTGATTCTGGCAGCAGCATTTAGGATAGATTGTAGGGGAGACAGGTGAGAGGCAGGAAGGCCAGACAGCAGGAGGTTACAGTAATCAAGACGGGAGAGAATGAGGGCCTGAGTCAGAGTTTTAGCAGTTGAACAACAGAGGAAAGGGCGTATCTTAGTTATATTGCGGAGGAAAAAGCGACAAGTTTTAGAAATGTTTTGAATGTGAGGGGCGAATGTGAGAGAGGAGTCGAGTGTGACCCCTAGGCAGCGTGCCTGGGCTACTGGGTGAATGATTGTAGTTCCAACAGTAATGTGGAAGGAGGTAGTAGGGCCAGGTTTGGGAGGAAGTATGAGGAGCTCTGTTTTAGCCATGTTGAGTTTAAGGCGTCAGAGGGCCATCCAGGATGATATAGCAGAGAGACATTCAGAAACTTTGGTTTGTACAGCAGGTGTAAGGTCAGGTGTTGAAAAGTATATTTGTGTGTCGTCGGCATAGAGGTGATAATTAAACCCAAAAGATGTTATTAGGTCACCTAGAGAGAGTGTGTACAGAGAAAAGAGAAGAGGTCCCAGGACAGAGCCCTGGGGTACCCCCACAGAGAGATCAATAGAGGAGGAGGAGGTGTTAGCAGAAGAGACACTAAAAGTACGATGGGAGAGGTAGGATGAGATCCAGGATAGAGCTTTGTTCCGAATACCTAGAGTATGGAGAATGTGGAGAAGAAGAGGGTGGTCCACTGTGTCAAATGCTGTAGAGAGGTCGAGTAATATGAGCAGAGTGTAATGACCTCTGTCTTTGGCAGCATGGAGGTCGTCAGTTATATCAGATTATATCAGATTCGGCACTACCCCGACCTGATGATGTACTATGCCGATGGGATTTTCTATGTACACTCGTGCAGCCGGGTAAGTACGATCATCCCCATGGATACAGGTTACCTGTAAGGAGACCCCTGGTAGAAACCCAGACTGGACTAGATGTGCAGCGATCAACGTAACTGTACTACCAGTGTCAAGCATTGCACTTACAGGTATCCCATCTATTTTGACTTCACACATCCTATTCCTCTCTAAATGACCTTTCTCTATCACAGTCTGCTTAACAGCAGGAACCCCGCCTGAAAAATACCCACAGAAATGTCACATTGCATTCGGTCAAGGTTCATAGGGCAAATTGCTGCCACATGTCCAAGTTTATGACATTTGTAGCACTCAGTGTACTTCCCAAAACTGGGTCGGGGGTTTTCTCCAGTCTATTGGAAGAGTGGGGCTAGAGTCCCTTCTATGGGCCGTGGGATTTCCATCTCCTTTATGGGAGTCTATGAGTCCCTGTGGACCACTATGCCGAGGAACAGTCTTACCGGACCTCCTGATGTGCGGTTACCTGCGACCGGGAAACTCATCGGGACTTGTATTCCGGGCCATCTCCTCAGCAGCAAAGTTGCGTTCCACTAAAGCGAACAACTGCTCTGCGCTTTGGGGGTCATTCTGGCTGACCCACTTCTGAACGGTGCGAGGAAGACCCCTCAGGAACCGGTCTATGACGACCCTTTCGACGACGGCGGCGGCTGTACATTCGTCAGGCTGGAGCCATTTCCAAGCAGAGTGGATGAGGTCGTAGATTTTGGAGCGTGGAGCCTTTTCTGCATCGTAACGCCAGGAGTGGAACCGCTGGGCCCGAACTGCGACAATGACACCTAGCCGTGCCATAATCTCAGCCTTCAGGGTTTCATAGTTTTCCACCTGCTCTGGCTCCAAGTCATAATAGGCCTTCTGTGAGTCCCCCAACAGGAAAGGAGCAATTATTCCAGCCCACTGATCAACTGGCCACCCTTCGCGTACTGCGGTGCGCTCGAAAATTGACAGGTATGCCTCAACGTCATCGTCCATCGTTATCTTCTGAATAAGGTGCGATTTTACCTGGTGAGCGACCTGTGGGGCCACGCTATTCTGTGCGGTAATTTTCTCCCCCAAGACTCGGAGCTCTCGGTGTAGGCAAAGTTGAGCCTCGTGTTTTTCTTCTTTTAGTGTCTGATGTAGGGACAGCGCCATATGCTTTACTAACGCCGCAGTACTTTACGTTTGTGACTTTGCAATCTGTTGTAAGCTCTCACTATGGGATTTTGACATCTCCTGCAAACCCCGCAACAGAATAGCAGCATTTTCTGTTTGCTTGTACTGGAGCAAAAATAGAAACGCCTCTATTTTCCACTTTCACTGCCTTGTGGACTGCTCGCATAAAACTCCACCAATTGTGATGTCCCCACCACGTTGCAGTCTCTTTTATCCAGATCAAAGGCAGGGAAACGTAGTGTTGATGCACAGGAGGGTTTATTTGCCAGGTACAAAGCAGGAACAGGGTTAACTTATAAGATAAAACAGAAACAAAAGCCTAACTCCTTTTCAGAGATCTGACTAATACATATTAGTCCCTAACTACCAGTGGGGAAAACTAAGTTCTTTCCCCACTTTAGACACTGTACCTGCAGCTTCCCTTTGCAGTATCTCACAGGGCTGTCTGTGTGTGTGCCTTCAGACCAGCACAGCAGCAGCCCAGGAAGCTGTCTGTGCTGCCTTTTAACCTTGAAGCTCATTAATTAGGGCTCAGGTGAGAGTGAAGGGAACACACCCTGGGTCCTATGTACCTCCCCTCAAACACCTTTTGCTTTAATATATCACAATATATATATAAAAGGACTATGAACTAAACAATATTAAAATCAAGTAAATGCAAAGAGGATCAATACGAAAAACTAGAAAATGGTGGGAAAAGTATATATATATAATTTGTTCAATATATACTTTTTCCACCATTTTCTAGTTTTTCGTATAGATCCTCTTTGCATTTACAGTAGAGGCAACGTTTATTCTAACATTTGCCGTAAACTAGCCGGGTTACATTCTGGGTATATGCTGGGTATGTTCTGGGCTAGTTTGAGGCACGTTTAAGGCATTTCTGCATTGACTAACGACCCATAGGATTAACACAGCAGGGATCCCTGGCAGTCCAATTCAGTTTGAATGGGACTGCCAGGGACCCCCGCTGTTAATCTGATAGGCCATTAATCAATGCAGAAATGCTGGGGCTAGTTTAAGGAAAGTTTAAGGCATGTATTCAGAATGTACCTTGGTGTTTCCTGGGTTTTTTGGGGAATTGCCACTGGTTTTTGTTAGAATAAGAGTTGCCTCTACTGTACTTGATTTTAATATTGTTTAGTTCATAGTCCTTTTTCATACACTTTTTTAATCATATATAACTCCTCGGTTGTAGATATACATAATAATAAACAACAATCTTATGATTGACCCTTTTCCCCAAATAGTATATGTATATACAAATCTTTGTGTAAGTTTTTAATTCAATTATATGTTTTTCGTTTTTCGTTTTGACTTCACCCTATGAGGGTTGTCATTGCTCATGTGTATAAAAGTTTGAGACCCAATTTCCGGCGTGCACCTATCCCATGACTGTGTGAACCTCCCCTAATGTATTGGGGGGGAGGTTGTGCCGTACAGACAAGGGTATGACGTCATGTCCAGTTCGAGTCTCTTCTTAAGGTAATGTGTGTTGAGTAATAGTACTCTTTGTTGTTAGCACAGTCCAGCCTCAATACTTTTTTGCTTGCAGTGCCCGCTGATATACTCCCTCAACAGAGAGGCTTTTCGTAGGTTTACTTCAATAGCCTGGAGCACGCACACCCGGACTGAGCAACATTTTGGAGTAAGTGATCTCTTTATTTCTTTACCTCCCCAGGAGAAATAGCCACATATGCGGGGTTCAAATATAGAGGGGTCCGTTGTCGGTTGAGAGACCGCCTCTGGTCAACCCTCTCCCTACCGCTAGGCTACTCCCTCCATTAGGGGTTAAGTCAGGTTGCCTTTACGTAATACATACTTACCAATTTTTGACTCCTTGTTGTCCGGAGCTGTCTGCCTCAAGTACATGGACTTTATATTTCTGGATTATATACTCTGCAGCACACGTCAGTTTTGGGGGGGGTTCATCCTCCCTAATATTTTCTAACTGAGGAAGAAGTTCATAAGCGACTTGAAAAAATTAAAGTAAATAAGGCACCTGGCCCTGATGGCATACATCCAAGAGTTCTCAAGGAGTTAAGCTCAGTAATAGCCAAACCATTATATTTAATATTCAAGGACTCCATTTCCACAGGCTCTGTACCACAAGATTGGCTTAAAGCAGATGTGTTGCCTATATTTAAAAAGGGAGCTACAGTAGATCACAAGAGGGGAATTGCAGACCTGTAAGCCTGACTTCATTAGTGGGGAAACTACTTGAAGGTTTAATACGGGATAATATTCAGGAATACCTAATGGAAAACAAAATTATTAGTAATAGTCAGCATGGTTTTATGAAGGATAGATCATGCCAAACTAACCTTATTTGTTTATTTGAGGAGGTAAGTAGGAATTTAGACCAGGGTAATGCAGTTGATGTGGTCTACTTAGATTTTGAAAAGGCTTTTGATACGGTTTTGCACAAGAGGCTGGTGTACAAAATAAAGAAAATTGGACTCAGTAATAATATATGCACCTGGATTGAAAACTGGGGAAAGGACAGAAAACAGAGGGTTGTCATAAATGGAACTTTTTCAGGTTGGGCTAAAGTCGTGACTGGAGTACCTCAGGGATCGGTACTGGCACCCCTGCTTTTTAACTTGTTTATTAATGACATTGAGTTTGGCATCGAGAGCAAAGTCTCCATCTTTGCTGATGATACTAAATTGTGTAAGGTAATAGAATCAGAGCAGAATGTAATTTCTCTTCAGAAGGACTTGGAGAGACTGGAAACGTGGGCAGGTAAATGGCAGATGAGGTTTAATACAGATAAATGTAAGGTTATGCATTTGGGATGCAAGAATAAAAAGGCGAATTACACATTAAATGGGGATAAATTTGGGGAATCCTTGATGGAAAAGTATTTAGGAGTGCTTGTAGACAGCAAGCTTAGCAATAGTGCCCAAAGTCATGCAGTAGCTGCAAAGGCAAACACGATCTTATCTTGCATCAAACGGGCAATGGATGTAAGGGAAGTAAACATAATGATGCCCCTTTACAAAGCATTAGTAAGTCCTCACCTTGAATATGAAAAACAATTTTGGGCACTGTAGCGATGGAGAGGGGGGTGGGCCCAGTAATAAAGGGGTTACACCCACAGGGCCACCCCCACCATGGGAGGCGAGGGGTTAACCGTTATAATATTTAATAGTGTTTTTATTCTCCTGCCTCATTGCAAACTGTGTTTCCCCTGGTTATATGTATTTTTCCCCTTACAGTTTGTGCACCCAACACATGCACTGGGATCAGGTCGGGGGGGAAGGGGGAATTGCATTAACATGTTTATGGCCCTTTGTTCCCCTTCCCACCTTTTCTATCCCCTTTTGCAGCCCATCCCATAGGCCTACATTGGAGCTCCATGCAAGTCAATGGAGATTTCCGTGGTTTTGGCTTAATATGAGACAAGACCAGCAGGTGGCGCCCGAGAGGACAAGCGTAAGGCCGCCATTGAAATGCATCGAGTAATGTATTTCAATGGGGATCCTCGAGTCCGACCTCCAGGAACGAGCTGGCAGCCGGCCAAACCGCAAACCCAGAAAGCGGATACAATATCAATAAAGAAGCTTTGATCACTAAATTGGCATGGGAACTTGGTCACGGCCGAGTTCATCCATATTAAAATTTTATCTCTGGTCCTAGGGCAGCTAGCGGGTTAATTCTTTTTTTTCCCTAGATCAGGGGGACCCCTTACTCGACCCCAACAGGGTCTGACAGGCAATGGCTCCGGGAAAGGGTCACGCCAGCTATGAGGGTTGTCCCATTGACCGCAATGGCGGAGAAAAATCGCATGGCTTTAAAACACTAAGGGCCTCATGCAGTAAGCGCCGATAAGGCTTTTATCGGCATTTTCCCACCAAAATTGGATTTGAGATTCAGTAAGCGCCGATAAGTGGTCAAAATCGGAATTTTTTCTTCCCGATAAAAATTTATCGGCATGCGGCTGCCGATAACCCCCTTATCCGCACTTTTCGGCACTTTTTGAAATCGACTGTATTCTAGTAACCCCGATCAGCTTATCGGTGCTGATCAGCACTCAAAAATGGAGATTTCATCAGCAATTTGTCCCGCCAACTAAAGTTGGCAAGTTGGAGGGGAGAAGGATCGGCAAGGTAGCCGGGACGGCACATAGAAAAAAAGCTCATCTCTACATCAATGGAGTCAATGGAGCGGGGACTTATAACATTATATGAGTGTTTACGTTCTATTGCTCATAATACAAATGTGCTTGGCTTTACAGTGTCGATGTCAATCACTTCATCGTGTCAGCGCTTACGTTTATTATTGGCAGAACATTGTACTTTTCAAAGTTATGATGATTTGCGTGTCACATTAGTCTTAATGTTATGATGTGTCAAGGGAAACTCCTATAGTAAACTCTTAAAGGAACAGGTCACATAATATGAAACATGTTACTTAAGTGTGCGTCAATTTATTATATGATGTAACATCATGCTAAGTTATACACACATCTATAATAGTTACTCATTTTTACACGATTGAAACATAATCAATAGCAAGTATCCTGATGGCAATTAAATTATGCATATGCACATAACAATTAGTTCATGTGAACATGTGACAATAACATGCCAAATTAGACATGTTGCAATGTAATTTTCAACGTCAATATCATGGTTGTATCCTAATGAGATGACTGAGTGTTGCGTTCAGACGTGGTACATACATTACACATTCCATAAATACTTGCAAATAAATTGTTGTACAAAGCTTAACGTTACATCATTGTCAAATATCCTGATTGCCTGGTGAACACACATAAATAATCCGTTTAATTCGTACTGGATACCCGTTTGGAGTTAACTACTTGGATATGTTAATGTAACACCTTGCACTTCATCAAGTCACCTGACATCATCACATAGGTATTTAAAGGAGGGCAATTACCTGCGCATTGACAGCTACAGACCTGAAAATTATGCGTATGTTTATGAGACGGAGGAAGATTCTATTGGAGGAGAGGCTTGCTGATGGAGAGGATGTCACAGGACAAGGAAGGGACATAGACAGGGATATGGACAGGAACGCGGAGAGGAGAGGGAGAGGGAGAGGGCAAGGAGATGAGAGGAGAAGAGAGAGGAGAGAAGTTGTGCCTCATCCTCGTTTGTACAGGGAGAGAACCATGTTAGATGGGATGAGTGAGGAGGAGACTATAAGTCGCTATCGTTTGAGTTCAGCAGCAATCTTAGCTCTTTATGAAGAGATACGGGGAGATTTAGATTTTGTGACAGCCAGAGGTCGTGCAGTCCCTGGGCTTGTTAAAATGCTGTGCTCATTACATTATCTTGCTTCCGCGTCATTCCAGACAACTGTGGGCATAGTGGGCGGGGTCTCGCAATCTACATTCTCGCGGGCCTTTACCCAGTTTCTATGTGCACTGAATAGACGCACTAGGAATTATATTCATTTTCCTACAGAGCACACAGAGTGGCTGTAAGTGAGGAATGGCTTTTATACCATAGCCAGGATACCATGTGTGATGGGTGCAATAGATTGCACACATGTTGCTTTGATCCTGCCTAGTCAGAGTGAGCAGGCTTACCGCAACCGTAAGCACTATCATTCCCTGAATGTACAGGTGGTATGCGATGCCACGATGAAGATTGTGCAAGTGGTAGCCAAATTCCCTGGTTCCAGTCACGATTCCTCTATCCTGAGAAACTCATCAGTCTTCCATGCTTTCGAAGAAGGCTATTTTGGACCTGGTTGTCTGGTGGGTGAGTACATATTATGATGTGTTAACAAACAACTCTAGTTTTTCTATGAACTGTTGAATGTAATAATGTTAACACAAATTGTTTCATATTTTTGCACGATGGATTATAGGTGACTGTTGACCCCTGTGGCAAACCCTCAATGTGAAGCAGAGGAGAGGTACAATGTTGCCCACATATCTACACGATCCATCATAGAGAGGACATTTGGGCTTCTGAAGACACAATTCAGGTGTTTAGATAGAACTGGTGGGGCACTTCAATATAAGCCTGCTAAAGTGTCCGATATTATAATTGCATGTTGCATTTTGCACAATCTGGCACTCCGCAATAATTTAGAAACCGACATACGTCAGGGCTTGGAGGAGGAGCATCCTGTAAATTTACCAGCTGACACTGAGCAAACAGCCAGTGGTGTGGAGACACGTCAGAATGTCATAAGCACCTATTTTTCATGTAAGCAAATACATATATTTTCATAGTACTACATAGATGTATTAATTCATTGTAATGATAAATACATGTGTCCAAATACCATTCATTTAGGAAACAGATGAATATGGTTCTCACACCTTTCTCTTCTCTGCTGTGTGGACAATTGCAAGTGGCACCGGTATGTCATTCATCAACAGGTTGTATTATACTTCTTACCACTAAAAGGTGTTGTGTGTACGTGAGGAAATAATGTGTACTAAATCTATATTTTCTGTACATGCTCTTTTTCGTTATGCATACACAATTAACCTACTATGTCAATAGCCAATAGCTAGTGCAGTATGGTTACATATAATTTTTCTTTTGGAGTGTGACATGTGTGTCACAATGATGTGTAGACTATTATGTATTTAAGATCATATTTGATGTATTCTAGATTTTGTTTCATATCACATACAAAATTGGCACTTCTATGTGTTGCTTACCTTAATGAACATGTCATGACAATGATTTATATTCATTCATGTTTTCTTTTTCAAGGTATATCACTTCAATGACTGCTCATGGTATGTATTTCAATTCACATCTGTCATAAGATGTGCTAACCTCGATACAGGTATAGTTACAGGATATATAAACAGAACGTAATGAAAAAGATGTGACAATTGAAACATGTTGTTTCTGTATTGTGTCCGTGCGTTTATCTACACTTGGTGGTTATTGTGCATTGTGTTTTCAAATCATTACGTACATTACATAACATGTCATTTTGGCAACGTTATAACATCCATTCATGCACATTAGCGCTGTTAACACTCAATGCATGTTTGTATGAAAAGACCCAAATGTGTTAAATATCATTAACATTGCAATGTATGTTATTAGTTCTTCTCTCACTTCATCTTCATGTTGCTTACTACATTGTCACATGTGTATGTATAAGTCAAAGATGTGTGTTGATTTGACGTTCATCTAACATTTGTCAAAATGTTAACACCATCCCAAAGTATAGTTCTTTGTATTCTCAACTTTTCATAAATCATTCAACACAATGACAATGTAGTAAATAAAAGTTTTATTTCATTCACGTTAGTTATTCATAATGATCATGATCCTTTATAACTGCTGTCAACATATGAACATAAATGAAGTGGACATTTGCATACACACACATTTCAGCAACATAGTGTGTGTGTGTTGTAGTTTTTGATTGATGCATGTATTTCTACCAGAGATAATATAAACCAACATAACAATGTTGCTTTTATAATCGGCCTCACTTAGCTATGTATGTGTTGAACGTTTACTAATAACACTAAACTATAGTTACTCGTGTGAATTAAATGTACACACAATTGTTCATGGTTTAATGATCTGTACCTAACATTCATTAGCTCATGCATGTTAGGTTACCACTACAACTTTGGTGATAATATAACATTCACATGACTAAACAGTTTCTATCACCTCCCTATTGTTATTGTGTACGTTCAGATATAATGTCTACGAGTTGTTATGTAGCATTTACATTCTTTGACAAGTCACACGTGAGATTATAATATATACAGTAGTAGATTAATGTGTTTGCTGAGTGATAATGTTGGTTGCATATATCACATGGCAATACATATAATGTTAGTAGAAAAGAACAAAATATCAATATAAGTTCTAACTTTAGTGCTTAGTAACATCATTATGATAATTAAATGCATAGTAAATATTTGCACAATAGGATAACATTATGTAGTGATTGTTAATCTGCGCACCAATCATTGAAAGCATTGTTACATATTTATTATAATAGTTGTTCGCTAGTCATCACAATCATCTAATATAACGATTGGCCCATCTGAAATCATACATTGGTCCCATGTATTCATCCTCGACATCTGTGAAATACAGCAAACACATGATGTTCAAAGATGGCACATTTATCTATGTCTCAGCATGACAACGCTTAACACATCTCTATATGATTGTGGATATTCACGCATAAGTTACGTATATGTTTAAACTGCAAGGATAAAACTACAGATACAGAACTGTCTCATTTTTCAAATGGCGTTGCTGGCATTACTACTGATATGTTTGTTCCGGTGCCTGAATATATAATAATGTGCGCGCACAACTTGTGGTGCGCGCGCACGTCACGAATGTGTGGACTAAGTTTTAGCGCATGCGTAAAATGATGTGTACACAGTGCGTTCAATACATGTCCCTTCATGGTGCTGCTAGCATTATGCATATCATGGCTGAAAGTTATGATATGGAAGTGAAACAAATTCACTTCAACACACGTACATATCTAAACTTTGTAAACAGACGTGTCCCCACGGCAAAAATGGACGATCAGCCAATGAGCGAACAAAATACGTGTGACGTCATGTTAAGGCACCGTGAAATGCACGCAAACACCCCTCCCACTGAATGAACATTGGCCTCCAGCGCTTTCGTTGTTTGTTGCTTGTCAGGTTTTTGGTAGTATGGACTGCAAGATAGAAATAGGCTAAAACGCTCCAATGCAGGTATATAAGAATTACATATGCCAGACCACTAAACAAGGTATAAGGAATGAGTAATGATATTAGAACTTAATATCCAATGGTATGGGTAATATCCTCCTGAAGACAGGTGGTAGATGGTACTCGCCCACCCACCATCAGTCTCATTGGTAGGTTCCCCTGAACAATATAATACTCACATTCCCTTGAAGTGGTAGGCAGGCCATGCAGCTTCCAATGTATAGTTGATAAGGTAATAAGGGAAGGAAAAAGCGCACAAGCAAAAACGGAGCAGGAAGGACCCAACATCAAAAATGAATTAAAAGGGCACTTTAATGTGACAAAGACCCATCCAACGCGTTTCGAACATCACAGCGTTCTTTTTCAAGGATAAAACACAGTGTACAAACATCCATTAAATACCCTCCTACCTGTATGCAATTTCGCGCCAAAAAGCGGAATACGATGACGTCATGACGAAATGCGCGTCATTGCGCATGCGCAGGACGGTCCGGTGCCATTCTAAGGGCAGAAACTGTCATGCAGGCAGTAAGGACATTTTTGTTGTGGGCAATGCATAGAACAGACTGAACAGAATAATATATATAGCAATAGCTACCAAACAGATCGCCGTGACGTCAAGAGGCTAGATAATAGCGACATCAATGGGCACAAAAAAGAAAATATAAAATATTGAAAACAAATGGGAAAAATATAAGAAAATGTAAATTTAAATGAAGCATAATAAAAAGGACAATAAAGCAAATAATAAACTCCTTAATTAATTCTTAAGGAGAAAAACTATATGATTAAAAAATGCATATAACCACAACCATATAAAGCTAAACATAAACCGATTAAAAACAATGATTGAGATAAAGAACAAAAGATATATATAAGATGATGCTATGAAAAAAAGGAAATACAGGAAAAGGCATAATAATATTACTACAAAAAATCAATAATTAAAAATATGACAAGCATGAGGTGAAAAAAGCAACGCAGAGTAAAATATACTATTTGTGATGTAAAGGGAGTACATGATAATATTCACCATAACAATAAACTGCTGAATTAATTTAGTTTAATTGATCACAGAAAGTGGGTTAGTTGCCAGTCAATATTCAAACCCATAGGGAAGCGCAATTGGAGAATGAAGATCCAATACGCCTCCCTACGGTTCAAAAGATTGACACGATCACCACCTCTAGGTTTACGATTAATTAATTCAATACCCAAAAAGGAGAAATTCCTGGTCCCTCCCCGATCACATTCGGAGAAGTGTTTGGAAACAGGATGATTTGTGTCTTTCAATTTTATGAGTCTTAAATGCTCTAACATCCTGACCTTAAGAGCTCTAATCGTTCTTCCCACATATCGTTTGCCGCAGCCACATGTTATTAGATATATCACAAATTAACTTTTGCAATTTAAAAAACTATTAATATAAAATTCCTTGTTTTTTTCTCTATTACCAACATGTGACTTGGCAAAATATCCTTAAAAAAACTTTTTGCTGGCCTCATGTATTTACAAGCGCTACAGGAACCACACTTGAAAGAACCTCTGGTGATGTAAGATTTACTGCTCCTTGGAATAGTTAAGTCACTGGGAGAAACATATGATCCAATTGTTCTCGCTCTACGATATACAAATTTAGGACCCGATTCAATATATTTCTTAAGGATAGGGTCCATTTATAGAACGCTCCAATGTTTGGAAATGATGGAGTTAATTTTTCCACTTTGGTTATTAAACTGGGAAATAAAACATGGACATTTATCAATAGATTTTAGCTTCCCATCAATATTTTGCTTGTTCGCATATTTCTCTGTACGTACACAAAGTTGAGAATTCTCCATAAAACTAGTGGGCAACAATGATGCCCTCTCTGTATTTAAGGCATTATCAAAAGCATTGTCAATATAAGATTGAGTATAACCTCTATCTGAAAACCGTTTTACCTGAAATTGCATACAGGTAGGAGGGTATTTAATGGATGTTTGTACACTGTGTTTTATCCTTGAAAAAGAACGTTGTGACGTCAAACAGCCAAGAGAAGGGGAACACAAGAAATCCACTGATACCATCTGATCCGGCAGTCCCCGGCGCACCGGAAGTGACGTAACGGGAGCCTGGGAGGCTCTCGGTGTGCCGGAAGTGAAGGGACGAAATCTCCGGTGTGGATCCAAGTGTCTCCAGAGAGAGCGGAGGTGACAGAGTAACCCGAGGAATCGCGAGTCCCAGGGATATCCGTCAACCGCTACCTATGAGTGCCCACATCGACCGTATGAAGTGTAAGCCTTGAATCATGTTTTGATATTACAATTGTTTTACCGCTACACTATATGGTCTCTCTTTTTTCTCCTGTGGAGGTTGTGATTGGTGGTTGCTGTTTACACATAGGGCGCATCCACCCCTTAAGTTGGATGAATGTCTAATTTGATTACTTAAAATGTGAGTAGTCATTTTGGATGAATTTCACTTTTTTCACTGTTTAAACATTTTTGCACTATGATATGTTTTTCTATTTTATGACTTTGAGACGAACTCCCCTCACGCTTTGAAAAATCATCCAAGAGAAGACAAGTGAAACAGTCTTTTTCAAGGGTTGTAGTTTATTTTGAGGTTTTTTTCACTTTCTATGCACTTTAAGTAGACACGTGTATTATCACTGATTTTATTTATTGTATTAATCACATTGTCACTTTCACAATAGTGGTTATTATTATACTTTGGGTTTGTTTGAGCGCTATTGTCATTGTTTTCACCACACTTTGGATGGGTCTTTGTCACATTAAAGTGCCCTTTTAATTCATTTTTGATTTTGGGTCCTTCCTGCTCCGTTTTTGCTTGTGCGCTTTTTCCTTCCCTTATTCTCTTGGTAGTATGGACTGGGCTGATAGCATTTTTATAGGGTTAAGGGTCCTATCTAACATATGGATATTTCTTTTGGATCAAGTCATAGATTTGGCCCACGGTTGCCCTTTTCTCTGGCGTTGATTCGATTGCTTCATAAATCAAAAATGTGTATGATTTACGTGGATGGCTGTGCAATGTGGAAGCTTCTGCCATTTCTTCTCTCTTCAAGTGTACAGTGTCTAAGTTGAACGCATACGGATGTCTGCTGAATGTGTGAATAGTTACATGTTATCTTCGCGGTTTGTTCCAAGGTTATAATACAACCTAACAGTTATACGCCTAGGTTTTCTCCCACAAGAAATTTGTTACAATAATTGGCTGAAATTCTTTGTGTAAGATACTCTTTTCACAGGAATCGAAACTTTACTTTCGGCTTAGGCAATCAACATGTGCAAAACAACTTGACTCTTTTAATTAGAATAACAATGTGTGTGAAATCATCTACAATGCTATGATGAACAGATTTCTGCTTACACTTAGCTAGATTTAACCATACACACACATCTCTCTCTTTGTCTCTTTTTCTGTTTTACTCTCTCTCTGTTTCTCTATCTTTCTCACTCTGTTTCTCTTTCTCTTTGACTCTCTCTGTTTGTCTCTCTTGATATATACATAGATATAGATATATATTATATATATATAATGAGATAAATATATATGTTGATATATATTTATATATATCTATAAATAATGAACTATATATTGTGTGTGTA
This sequence comes from Ascaphus truei, assembly GCF_040206685.1. Classification (NCBI taxonomy): domain Eukaryota; kingdom Metazoa; phylum Chordata; class Amphibia; order Anura; family Ascaphidae; genus Ascaphus; species Ascaphus truei. Next base: position 426,890,273 of record NC_134483.1, read on the forward strand.
TATATATAGTATGTATATATATATACATATATATATATATCTGTGTATATATATATATGTCTGTGTATATATATATGTCTGTGTGTGTGTGTGTGTATATATAAGACATGCAAATGAACATACAGTAATATTTACCGTTGCTCTCTCTCTCTCTCTCTATATATATATATATATATATATATATATATATATATATATATATATATATATATATATATATATATATATATATATATATAAAAGATATATATATATATATATATATATATATATATATATATATATATATATATATATATATATATATATATATATATATATATGTATCTTGCTAAATTGAAGGCCTTGTGTGCAACAGGCCTTATTTTAATTATCTTAACAGTTCATTACAGTTTATAACATTACTGGGTGAGTATGTTTGAGGGCCTAATTGAGTCAGCTGTGTAGAAGTTGTATTTAACAGCAAACAAGGCCTCTTTGCAGCCATGAAGGCCTGTACTGTTCATTCTGATTATATATATATTATATATACAGTGCTAAACTAAAGGCATTGATGTGTGTAAGTAGGCCTTGTTGTAATCATATTCAAAGTTAAATACAGCTGAGTGAATTAGGGGCTCAATCATACTGATACCATAATTTTAGCAAGTGGCCTAACATTTATATCTCATTAACACAAGGCCTGTTTGCTGACAACAGTGGTGAATATATATATATATATATATATACTGTGTGTGTGTGTGTGTGTGTGTGTGTATACATATATAGATAGAGTTACAGAGAGACTACAGATATATTCATACACACTGACAGATCTGTTATTGTAACCAAAAATCATACATTATCACATGCCAACATTATGAACTATGAAAGAAGATTAAGTAAGTAATGTCTTACAGAGTTAAGACACCAGAAAACATAACATAAAAATGGATGCTGTTATATGGGTACTTACTTAAAGTTGTATGTCAATAATATTAGCATGAAATGACTATCTACATTACCAAAATAACCCACATACATCTCATCTTGAACAAGAGCTAAGTGAATGTCATCTTCCATTAACATGCCAAGTGTGTAATAATGTTGTACCATTAATCAACTGATTTCATATGTTATAAAATATGCCTTCATTCAGTCAGTGAGCATTTCTAAACATTCATGTGTACAAGGACATACTTGAATGTTATCAAACATCTGTACATGATCATACATACACTATGCATGAATTAGTCTGCAGTAAACAACACCAGGACACCAACAAATCTAGTGAATGTGATTATTTATTTTTGTTTATCCTTTTGAGAGCGAGTCACAGGCCTGCTTGTTGGCTGTTGTGTTTGCCTCTGCCAAGTACTCTAGCCTTAACTGTATGACTTGTACTGGCCTGTGGCAGTTCTGTGACACTGGGTGTGGGCTGTGACATTTCAGTGGCACTAAGTGTGGGCTGTTGCACTTCAGGGGCACTGGGTGTGAGCTGTTGCACTTCAGGGGCACTGGGTGTGGGCAGTGGCAGTTGTGAAACAGTTGATAAACATTGCAAGAGTGAAGATTGGAGCACTTTCTTGTTTTGGTGTTTTAATCTTTTTCCAAAAGCTGGTTATTAGTAATTGTTGCCTTAACTTTCTTTTGCGTGTCTCATTTGTAGGTGTCGGTACCATATTTTGAACAGATGTAAGCGGTTGGATGTTGACAGGGACCTGCACAGAACTTGCACCTCCCAGTCATCCAGAACTGGGGAATGCAGAACTGATGACTCAGGAGAAAAAGTAGCAGCATGTAAAGATCCATCCTCTGATGGGGTAAAGTGGAATTGTAGTTCTCTTGCTGTACTCCGCAACTGATTTGATTGGCTTACATTCAGAACTAGTGCTTGTAATGTCCTGTTTACATTTTGGATTTCTTTAGGAACTTGGATGATGACTTTTTGAATTTGTGACATTTCTGATATTGACCTTTCATGCATCCTTTCATGCAGTGACAGCATCCTTTGAAGCACTGACATAATTTCTGAATGGCGATGATTTTTTTCACCCAAGATTCGTTCTTCAGAAGCTGCAATAGCTGAGTAGGTGTCACGAGCTGGAGGACTTGAATGCTGGGTTAATCCAGGAGTGTCAACATCTTCATTGTCACTTGAGTGAATTTGTCCTTGAGCGGCAACATCTGGTCCTACAAATAAAGAAAGACATTATGAACTGCCATGGAACTTTCACGTTGTTTTCACTAAGTTAACAACATAGAGAAAAGAACCCACTTAAAGCACTCAACGACCCCTATGAAGTGTAATGATAATATTAAAAATAATCTTTAATGCTAAACTAATTAAAATAATGGGTGTTAAAATACATCAAATGACACACATATATGTTAACCCTAAGATGAGTATATATGACACTCCAGGTTAATGTAATAGAGGGACAGTTTGAGGTGAATTAGATCAAACGTGTCCAGAGAACTGATATGCAGTATTCCCTAATACTGGTAGTTAGGTATGAGCAAAGGTGTGGGGGGGGGGGGCTGCAAAATCACCTGTCTAGGTAAAATACAGGTCTCAAGGTGATAGTAGTGAAAATGTGAGACTGGTCAAAACGTAGCTATATATAGGCACGAAATAAATGCACATCAATCAGTGTGTGCTCACTACACTGGCGACACACTTTATTCGAGCTCGGCTAGTCCCACGAATTCGGGTATACCCGGATGTATTGAGGTTTGTGACTGTTTTCTGCCCGAGTGCATTGAGGTATTTTCCAGGCAGGGATTGAAGCATTTTATTCCCGCTGGCTGCAATACTGCACAGTATATATATATATACTGCATTACAATTCATGAATTTATGCCATCTGGTAGACACGCGAAGCATTGCAGCCTATTAAATCCTAATCATTATCATTTAACAGATCAGCCGCCCGTCAGCCAGGCATGAACCCAGGCTGGGAAGGCAAACGCAACGGGGCTTGTCAGAGGTGAGGAGCGGCGCATTCCAGGTATCTGCCAGGTACATACTGGGTATTTGCTCGAATAAAGTGTGTCGGTGCAGTAGGTATATAATATATTGCTTCAATGATGGAAGATCAATACTGTATATTCTCCCACATGTGACCACCTAGAAAAACAGCTAATAAACTCCAAACGAATAAAGAGCTGGCTGTAAAACACAGAACACAAATACTATGGCTAATAAGTTCCTATAAATGGTGTGGCTGTTGGTATACCTATGCACATATTCCTGAATGTGCTACCACCGTTAGGAATTCTTCTGCCACTAATATAGCTGTGTATAAGTATAACAAAGAAAAACCTCCCAAAAAGAGAACAAAGCGCCGCACAGCACGAAGAAAGGATGAAGGCTGATGTGGGAAGTTAAAAATAAGCTTTATTTGCATAAGGTGCAAGCGAGTCCTCTTGACGCGTTTCGGCCAGGCAGGCCTTTGTCAAAAGAGTGATTCGCTTGCATCATAAGACATCTAGTTATACACCAGCAAACCTGTGACAGCTGTTCAGATTATTCAACACAATGAGTTTCAGGTGTCTAGTATAACAATCATTGATCCTCACCGTATCAAAACATTAAGCTCGCATAGTTTAACCAAGATGTCAGATGAAAAATATAAAAACACAAAAATGCAAAGGTATATATAAAATGACCAGTCATTGTGTTTTTATATTTTTCATCTGACATCTTGGTTAAACTTAAAAACGCGTCAAGAGGACTCGCTTGCACCTTGTGCAAATAAAGCTTATTTTTAACTTCCCACATCAGCCTTCATCCTTTCTTCGTGCTGTGCGGCGCTTTGTTCTCTTTTTGGGAGGTTTTTCTACATTGCTATATCAAGCGTCTGCACGCAGAGTCACTGCTGGTTTGCTGTTCATCCATTGGGTCTGCCGTGACGTCATCCGGAAATACGCTCACGCCGCTGGTCAGGTGACCGCCCTCCACATCCGCGGGTCTTGGGTTGGCGGTGAAGACTGAAGATCAATAGACGGAGACACCCTGGCTTCATCCGGGAGAAGCAGGCATTCTAACTACATCAGAAAGACCCACGCAGGCTTTGTAACAACTAACAAGACTTACACGTGAGTTTCCCATGTCCCAACCTTATGGTGCTCTTGGTGAGCCGGTTGGGGGGAATCATTATATCTTATGTAGCCCTTTTTGTGAACCCCTGCACAAAGGAACTACTAATGCTGTGTTTTACCTGTGGCTCCAGGAGCTCTAAGCCTCCGCTGTTGGGGAGCCTGGGGTCTTACCCTCTCTTATCATGGTGCAGCGCCTCCACTTACCCAGGATCCCCATTGTAGAGAATCTACCCTGAGTAAGAAACATAACAACTGTATTGTGCAACAAGCAACCTTTTACTATGATACTAACTAATACGATAATGCAGCGTACACATAACATGCATAGAACCCTTACACTTTATAATCAAACATTACACACTGTGGCTCGGCCACACCTTTATAGGGTTAATGTCCTGTACACAGGTGGCTCTGCCACTCTCCCAAGGAGTATGTCCTGCAACTAGTAGTTGTATTGAATAGTTTACTGGCACACTAGTGCCCCCAATTAGTTAGTGGAAGGCGGGATCAGCGCCTGGTGACCGGTGTAGGTGCACTTGATGACTAACAATACCTCCCGGTCACTGCGGTGACCACACCACTTCACAAAGGGTCCGTAGTGTTGCTCCAGCCTTGCGCCGACACTCTGCTCTGCTGTGCGGTCTGTTCTCCAGACCAAGATGGCGTCCGCAACTCTTGCAATTGAACCAGCACTAATGGGATGCTTCCCTAAATGCTACGGCCGTCCCAACAAAAGCGGCACCCTACGGTGACAGGGGTTATACTCCTGGGGGCTGGGGAATGTATCTGTCCTAAGCGGAAGGGTCACTGACCCTCCGCTCGCACACACGAGGTTCCGCCACCTTCCTCCTTCTCTCTCTCTCTCTCTCGTGTGTCCGCCCACACGCTCCCTGTCTCTTCTCTATCCAGAGTCTCACACCCTATTGGTCCCCAGCCCCAGCTGACTCCTCCACAGTTCACAGTTCAGAGTTCAACCCCCAAAGTCCCGCCGGATTGGTTGCCGTTCGCGCGCTTTCCTCGCGCATGCGCAGCCTTGCTATTCACACAGTGACCTTACTGGCAAAAGAACAGTATGGCGCTTCCTGCATTAGTAACAGCGCGGAACCCACTCATATATGTACACATCCTTACACTTATATCTCACTATATTTAGGTTGTTTCTAGCCTGGGTCTCTAAGATTTATTTTATTAACTCTCACCAGCAGGACTATGCTATATTCTGAGCGCCTGGAGGGTTAATCACATGATTCACCCGTTTTGCATGGTATAAGTATAACGAGACCTGTCTAGAGTGTCAAACAAGTCCCAAGGTGGACAACTGGGAAAATAGGAGATATGAGACTAATCGTAGTCCTACTAATAAGCAATATGTACACACTGATCAAGGGGTGCACTCAGCATATAATATATTAATCCACAAATGGATAGTCAGTCACACATACCCCACAAGCAAAACACCTAAAAATCAGATGATAAACTCCAGGATGTTATATAACTAGCTGTCAACAATAAACATAAATACCATGGCTACTAGACTCCTATGAGCGGTGTGGCATGTGTATACCTGTGCACATATTCATGAATGCGCTTCCACCATCAGGAGTACTAATACCACTAATATAGCAGTGTATCCCAAGAGTTAAAGCAGCCCCAACCTCACCTAACGCTGCCGAGTCACCACACAGACTCCTGCCCAGGATAGAAGGGAGTACACGCGTGCAGTCTAGCAGCTGATTGCTCTGCAATTCAGAAGGCTGCCACGGAACCTCTGACTGCGCGCGTGCACGTGACAGATGCTGACGCGCGCTTTTCGTGACCCCCTCACACTGAGCCTTGAGAAAGTGTTTCTAATCACGAAACGCGCGCGTCGGCATCTGTCACTGGCAGCAGTCTGTGTGGTTACTCGTTATATGTATATATGTATATATGTATCGACACATACATGAAATAGTGAATTATGCATTTGTGTGCACAGACACAGTATAACAAAGTTATACATTACTGTGACAAAGAATGAGTGTGTGCTTTGTGGTTAGGCATGTTAAACAATTGTTTGTACAAAGATTCACATATACATTCAGCTTTCAACTAAAGGGCAAAGATGTTGAATGCTTTGTAAGGTAGAAGGTTGCAGTGTGTGTTATTTGGAAGATCATTACACATAATCCCTTCATGCAGGTCAAGTTGTGTATGTTTACTCATAATGATGTCATCCACGATAGCTGAGCCAATACATGTTTCCAAACACACAGATATATATATTTTTTTTTTTAAATATATATATATTTTTTTTGGTTTTTTTCAGACAACTATATATATATTTATATATATATATATATATATATATATATAGATAGATAGATAGATAGATAGATAGATAGATAGATAGATAGAGAGAGACATATATACAGATATATATGTAGGTATGCTTACATTGGGAAAAACTATACGTTTCTGCGGAAATATAGATAAGAACTGTAACATACGACACGCGTAATACAGTAACATTTGTCACCTGCTGGAAATTGAGCCGAATAAATTCCGATATCTCTGTCCCCTTCCAAACCCTCCACGACGACAGGAAGAAATTTTTCCCGCATCTGCTCCTCCAATGGAGTTAAGATTAGAGCTTGTGCTGGCGACCCACCTCAAGTGGCAGAAGCATGCATCCGTTGTGCTTGTATTTCTTTCTTTAAGTTTGCCCTGATATCATCGAATCTCTTCCGACAATTCGCCCGGTCCCTGACATGATTCCCACATGCAGACACAGCCAATGTTATTTGGTCCCACATTTCTTTTTTTGATGCTGAACTTGTCCGCCCTTGAAATACATACAAAATATATGACGTTAATTATTATTAGAAAAACGAGCAGTTTCCTAAACTGCTACCTGTTCCAAGAGATACCAAACATGCTGGTTTAGGTGTAATATGTGTACCACATGAGCATTTACGTGTAAACATACAAATGTAAGGAAGCTTGCATGAATATTGTATGAACTTTATTTATTTATTTATTTTATTTATAAAATATTTTACCAGGAAGTAATACATTGAGAGTTACCTCTCGTTTTCAAGTATGTCCTGGGCACAGAGTAAAACAAAATAATACATGGTTACAAATACAGTTACATAAATGAACAAGGTATATTATATACAAGACATTGCATGCACAGTTAAAGAAAATATATACTATGAGCGTATGAAACAGTTACAGACCAGATTAAAGTGTGAGACAGCCTTAGATTTGAAAGAACTTAAGCTGGTGGTGGATATGAGAGTCTCTGGTAGGTTGTTCCAGTTTTGGGGTGCACGGAAGGAGAAGGAGGAACGTCCGGATACTTTGTTGAGTCTTGGGACCATGAATAGTCTTTTGGAGTCTGATCTCAGGTGATAGGTACTGCGTGTGGTAGGGGTGAGGAGCTTGTTCAGGTAGCTGGGTAGCTTGCCCAGAAAGTATTTGAGGGTGAGACAGGAAAGGTGAACTTTGCGCCTAGACTCTAGTGATGACCAATCTAGTTCTTTGAGCATTTCGCAGTGATGTGTGTTGTAGTTGCATTGGAGAACAAAACGACAAATTGAATTTTAGAGGGTGTCAAGTTTGCTAAGGTGGGTTTGAGGAGCCGAGCCATATACTATGTCTCCATAGTCAATAATTGGCATTAGCATCTGCTGTGCAATACGCTTTCTGACCAGGAGACTTAGGGAGGATTTGTTCCTGTAAAGTACCCCTAGTTTGGCATAGGTCTTGGTTGTCAGGGTATCAATGTGCATCCCGAATGTTAAGTGGGAGTCAAACCATAAGCCCAGGTATTTAAAACTTGTGACTGGTGTTAGGGTGGTTTTAGCGTTGGTTCTAATCAGGAGCTCAGTCACTGGAAGCTTTACAAATTTAGTCTTGGTCCCAAATACCATTGTTACAGTCTTGTCAGTGTTTAAAAACAGTTTGTTTTGGGAAATCCAGTTTTCGAGTCTCAAAAAGTCAGACTGAAGTATGTGTTGAAGGTCAGAGAGGCTATGGCTGTGTGCATACAGGATTGTGTCATCTGCATACATGTGTATTGAGGCTTCCTTACAAGCTGTGGGAAGATCATTAATGAACACTGAGAAGAGTAGGGACCCCAGAACAGAGCCTTGCGGGACACCACAGGTGATATCCAGGGGGTTGGAGTTAGAGCCTGAGATGGACACATGTTGGGATCTTCCTGATAGGTAGGACTGAAACCGGTTTAAAGCATGTTTCCCTATTCCAGAGCTCTGGAGTTTGTTAAGCAGGATAACATGATCAACTGTGTCAAAAGCCTTTGCAAAATCTAGGAATACTGCACCAGTGAGTTGTCCCCGTTCCATTCCACACTGGATTTCATTGCAAACTTTTAGCAGGGTAGTTACGGTGGAGTGTTTGGGACGAAACCCAGACTGGAATTGGCTAGGGAAATTTGTCTTGGTGTAGAAATCGCTTAATTGGGAGTGGACACATTTTTCCATAACTTTGGATAGAATTGGGAGAAGTGAGATTGGCCTGTAGTGTGAGACAGTGTTTTTGTCCCCACTTTTGAAGATTGGGACAACTCTGGCAGTTTTCCAGGTCTTAGGGATATGGCCTGCAGACAGGATAGAGTTCACTATGGACGCAATTGGTTTGGCAATGGCTGGGGCACCAAGTCGTAGGAACCTAGATTGTAGTGAGTCGGGTCCACATTGGCTGCTTAGTTTTAGTTTGAGGAGCGCTTGTGTAATCTCCTCTTCAGATACTGGGCTAAATTGAAAATTGTGGGCAGTGTTGGGAGGGGGTGGGACTATAGGGGTACTCCCAGGATGAGATTCAGGTTTGGGGTTTGTGCTGCGTTTCGCTAATAAGTTAGTGGCACACCCCACAAAGTAATCATTGAATGCATTTGCAATGTCAGTGGGGTTTGTCAGAGTAATATCCCCCTTAGTGATATTACTTGGTTGTTGATGGTTAGGAGCCTGGAATATATTGTTGATAACCTTCCAGAAGTTAGCTGGGTTTGATGTATTTTGGTGGAGATTGTCAGAGTAATATTGTGCATTTGCATACCTTGTTTGCCTTGTGCACACGTTCCGCAGGCATCTGTAGTGATTGAGATCCTTGGTAGTGCCAGTTACTTTGTAGCTTTTCCACAAGGCATCCCTGAACTGGTAGAGTGCTATAAGGTCAGGTGTAACCCATGGAAGGTGGGCCCCCCGTATCCTTATTTTGCGTAGTGGAGCATGGGTATCGCAGAGTTTTAAGAACTCGGATTGGAAATAGTCGAGCGCAGAATCAGGGTCGGGAATTAAATCGATTCTGTGCCATGGGCAGTTGGTAAGGTCATCCAGAAACTGTTGTGGGTTAAAGTTTTTAAATGTTCTAGTGAGGAGAACTTTAGGGCTTGAATGGGGCGGTTTAATTTTCCTTACACAGTACACTATTGCATGGTCACTGAAAATATCAGGAAGGATGCCAGAGGATTGGATTCTGCTGGGGTTTGAGGAGAGAATCCAGTCTAGCAAGGAATGGTTATGCGACTTCAGGTTTATTCGTGTGGGTTGGGAAATGAGTTGCGATAGGTTAAGTGACTTGAGTTGTATCTGGATTTTGTGGTTTTTAGGGTCAAGCCAATTGAAGTTGAAATCCCCTAGAACTAGCAGCTCACTCTTCTCATTCAGAGAGGAAATGGAGGCAAGAAATTGGGTGATATCAGTCAAGGATTGTAGAGGGGCTTTAGGGGGGTGGTAGATGCCAGCAAGCAAGATGGGCTTAGAAATGGGGATGCAGATTTTGCCAACTAGAGTTTCAAAAGAGGGTGGACTTGGTGGGCAATGTAACAGTGTAAATTGTAAGGTGTCTGCAATATAAAATAACACCCCTCCTCCTCTCTTTGACCTATCTCTCCTAAAAATGGAGTATCCCTGAATGGCGATATTTGCATCAGGGGTTTTAGAGGATAGCCATGTTTCTGTAAGAACGATGGCTTTGGGTTTATGCATAAGGCACCATGCCCTTAGTTCATCCAGTTTGGGCAGCAGGCTCCGGATGTTTATATGGGCGACAGATAGCCCTTTTTGGAATTTAAAGGTGGAATTCACAGGGGCATGGGACAGAGCTGAAATGGGAGGACCTGGGCTAGTTTCAACATCACCTGCTAGAGAGAGTAATAGTATGAGTAGAAATTTGGGTAGTTGTTTGCAAGTTGTAAATTTGTGGTGTTTTCCATTAGAGTGAGCAGTGGTTGGTGTGCTGGTTTTTAGAGTTCTCCACCAACATTCAGTAGATAGTGCAAGGCTTTTGAGTAGTCCAGGGTTTATGGTGATGTTGGGTGTGGGCCAGGATGGAGGAGTTTGTAGTGGATAGAGGGAGTAACATCTCCATGAGGCCAGGAGAAAGAAAAAAGTTAGAAGACATAGCAGGTTCATGATGCCAGAGGTAGGCAGTGCTGCAAGGAGCTGTTGTGAGCAGAGTGAGTGTGTGCAGACTAAACAGCAGGTGTGTGCCTATACCTTTTCAAGTGTTTTGCTGCATTGCAATGCTAGGGTCAATTCAGGGTTTCAGTGTTTTGTGCAGTCGGTTTTGGGAGAGGCTGCAGTGAAAGAAGTTGTAAAGGGGTGGGGGGTTAAACTATGCAGGCTAACAAGCATGGGATCATAGTGTGATCTGAATAGCTTACCGTTTGTTGTCTTGAGTAAAAGTGTGCAGTAGATGCAGTCCCCAGTCACCTCTAGGCAAACTGTAGTCTAACTGTTTTTATCACTTAAAAACCTCACTTTAAATGCCTCACTGCCTAATGCAGTTCCTGCCCAATGCAGCAAAGGTGTTAGTATTATACACAAAAAACAGTCACATGACCCCAATCAGTCAGCTTGTTCCATTTGGTCAATTAACAGCACAGAGTTAAGAGGAAAAAAAAAACTTTTTACATTCAAACATACTAACTTATATATCAATTCAACAAGGCCAGATTCAGTCTTATACACAGGGTTTCAACATCAGGAACATACTTATTTATCAATTCAACAAGGCCAGATTCAGTCTTATAGACAGGGTTTCAACATCAGGAACATACTTATATATCAATTCAATAAGGCCAGATTCAGTCTTATACACAGGGTTTCAACATCAGGAACATACTTATATATCAATTCAACAAGGCCAGATTCAGTCTTATACACAGGGTTTCAACATCAAGAACATACTTATATATCAATTCAACAAGGCCAGATTCAGTCTTATACACAGGGTTTCAACATCAGGAACATACTTATATATCAATTCAATAAGGCCAGATTCAGTCTTATACACAGGGTTTCAACATCAGGAACATACTTATATATCAATTCAATAAGGCCAGATTCAGTCTTATACACAGGGTTTCAACACCAGGAACATACTTATATATCAATTCAATAAGGCCAGATTCAGTCTTATACACAGGGTTTCAACATCAGGAACATACTTATATATCAATTCAACAAGGCCAGATTCAGTCTTATACACAGGGTTTCAACATCAAGAACATACTTATATATCAATTCAACAAGGCCAGATTCAGTCTTATACACAGGGTTTCAACATCAGGAACATACTTATATATCAATTCAATAAGGCCAGATTCAGTCTTATACACAGGGTTTCAACATCAGGAACATACTTATATATCAATTCAATAAGGCCAGATTCAGTCTTATACACAGGGTTTCAACACCAGGAACATACTTATATATCAATTCAACAAGGCCAGATTCAGTCTTATACACAGGGTTTCAACATCAGGAACATACTTATATATCAATTCAACAAGGCCAGATTCAGTCTTATACACAGGGTTTCAACATCAGGAACATACTTATATATCAATTCAACAAGGCCAGATTCAGTCTTATACACAGGGTTTCAACATCAGGAACATACTTATATATCAATTCAACAAGGCCAGATTCAGTCTTATACACAGGGTTTCAACATCAGGAACATACTTTTATATCAATTCAACAAGGCCAGATTCAGTCTTATACACAGGGTTTCAACATCAGGAACATACTTATATATCAATTCAACAAGGCCAGATTCAGTCTTATACACAGGGTTTCAACATCAGGAACATACTTTTATATCAATTCAACAAGGCCAGATTCAGTCTTATACACAGGGTTTCAACATCAGGAACATACTTATATATCAATTCAACAAGGCCAGATTCAGTCTTATACACAGGGTTTCAACATCAGGAACATACCTGTGAAGAGAATGCAATTAGATCCATGTCATATCAGCTGAGGTTATTGGTTATTGGTCTTGCATGAAGAAAGTGAGTATATTAACTTGGCAAACTTTTTAGACTGATTGTTATGGTCGTTATAAAGCATGAAGGAATATGTGTGTAACAATTAACTTTAATTGATAGATATTAGAGAATAATAGTTTGATATTAAGACATCTCACATGGCCTAGGATAACATGTCTTTGAACAATCAATGCAGAGATAGACTTACCTAGTAAAGAAAAAAGAAAAAAGAAAAAAGCGCAAGGCCCATAGAGTAGTATAGTTATGTTTATAAACAATTAAAAACGGTTATAAACATTCACAAAAAGGTAGTTGGTACAGGCACTTCGGTACTAAGATTGACCACAGGAACAGAGGCACTTTGCTCATCTGCTTGTTAGGGTTGTGTGAATCTCAGCCCTCCTCCTCGTCTCGATCGGCGATCTGTTTCACTTCCGTGTCAGGTAACTCGTGACGCCGGCGTGTGTCGTTGATCAGGGGTTGAACTTGCTTGGGAGCCCACCAGGGGTCGCTGTTCCATATAACCTCAGGAGGAGCTTATTAGAGGGCGATCTGGCACCTCCTCTTCCCTCTCAATGGTCCCTCTGCTGCAGCCGGATGTCCTGGTGTTTGAGATCGCCGATCGAGAGGAGGAGGAGGGCTGAGATTCACACAACCCTAACAAGCAGACGAGCAAAGTGCCTCTGTTCCTGCGGTCAATCTTAGTACCGAAGTGCCTGTACCAACTACCTTTTTGTCAGTGTTTATAACCATTTTTAATTGTTTATAAACATAACTATTCTACTCTATGAGCCTTGCGTTTTTTTCTTTTTTGTTTCCCCTGTCTCTAGTTTCTCCTGGTCCTGAGGTTGGTTCCAGATGTAAAGAAGCTGCATACCCATTTTTGTCAATCAAGATTGGACTCTAGATATGGGAACACAATTTGTGAAATTCTTCTAAGTATCAAGTATCAATTTTTTCTTTTTTATTAATTGTTCTCCTTTTATTTCACTGTGTAAATCCCTTCCTTTTTATGCGTCAATGTATGTATATTAATTCTATTAGTAAGAGCGCCGGTGGACACAGTTGATAGCAGAGGGGCTAACACCCACCTGTTTTTTACTGTGTCGAACTTATTCACCTAACTATTTCATTGTCTTACCTAGTAAATGCCCATACAGAGAGTCATAGTGCTCCAAAATCCCTGTGACAAGAACTCTGTTTTCCTCTTCATTGAAATGAGGATTACGTGGCCGCTCCACACATTTCCTCCGAACACGTGCAGCCCCAGAGCTTGGCTGCTGCTGACTCTCCTTCTTCCAATGGAAGAGACTCCAAAAGCGGGCCACCACCAGACACACCAGCAGCACCAGCAGCACCAGCAGCACCACCAGCACAAGCAGCAGACACCACAGCAGCACCAGCAATAGAGCCACCAGCAGCACTCGCACTCACAGCAACACCACTCGCACTCACAGCAACACCACTCGCACTCGCAGCAACAGCACTCGCCTGAATCCTACGTTCACTCAGACGCGTACTCACATGACTACCAGTACCACTCACACCAGCATCACTCTTCCCACGCCTTTCGGCCATACCTATAGCACTCACAAAGAACAGAAAAGAAATTTAAAGACAATCGCAATGAACACTTACAAAGTGAAAACAAGACAAAGATGTTAACAAAACAACACAGGATAAACCTCTCACAATACACAACAACTCTCTCAGTCAATTTGAAATATGTAAATCGCCCAGCTCTGTGTCTCTCTCTCTCTCTCTCCCAACAACACAGAGAATGAATAAAAATACACGCTGCCTTTAAATGGGCCGCTCAATCCAAAACATGCTTGCTTCGGCAGATTCAGCAAGAAGTTTCATTTGCGAACCTAACACCACCCCGCCATGCACGCCGATACACCTGTGTGTGATCGGCAAATCATCGGCAGAGTGGGAACAAATGTTTTCGGCTTGATTCGGAAGGGATTTGGCACTTATTGCATACGGCGAGGGAAAATCGGAAGAATCATGCTGATAAGGAACACTTGGCGAGAGGACTTTTTCGGCGCTTACTGCATAGAGTCCTAAGTCAGAAAGTGTAAAAAGTGAAAACAAATATCTCCGGTTGTGTAAGAACTAGAGGGCTGGGATTTGGCCACCATGTAGTCACTGCTCCGGCATGATTGCGTGGCAATTTCCAGCCCTCTCCGATCAACCGAACGGAGTATGGGTAAGTGTTTAAAGTGTGATTCTGCCATTGACTTCAATGGCAGAGAAATGCAATTTCTAACATGTCGGTTTAAAATGTGTTTCTGTAACTCCGGTTCGGTGGGTCCCAGCGAGCTGAAAATTGGCCACCATTTAGAATCCCCTCCAGCATGAGAATCTGGCAATTTGTAGCCCGCTCAGCCCAGCCAAACGGAATATTTTAATAGATATGTATTTGTGGAAATGTATTGTATTTTATGCCTAGCATAAAGCCTGTGAAAGATACTAGCCCTGCAATATGTTAATGATCAGGGGGCGACCATATGTCTACACCAATTCCCCTGATCAAAGGCTCCCCCACCCTGATTAAGTATGCTAGGGCAGAGAAGAGCAGGACATGGGTACTTGTACTAAGTCCCATACTTCACACCTCTTGACAGAGTTTCCCGGCCCATACCCCCAGAAGGTAGATTTTAAGTCGCCATCTGATTAGTGTGGGGTGCTTAAAATGGGTCTCTGGCCAGAGGGATGTGCGCATGTGCCAGCTACCTGGGGGCAGGTACCAAAGTGCTTCACATGTTAGCTGGCAAAAGGTAACTGGGTGCAGGTAATTGTTAACCAATACCTGACACCCAATGTTAGGGTATAGGGCTTAAATCTCATATAAAAGAGTGTAAGGTCTATGCCAAATGTTGTTCGTGACTACATCTAACTGATACCTGATGCCTTGATGAATTGCTAATCTAGATCCTGATTACTTAATTGCCCCATTCCCTAAGTAAGTGTATATATTTTGTGTGTTATTTGTACAATCCTGTGTGTTCACCTTCCCTGAAGGAATAAACTTTCTTTATCATATCACAGTTGCATTCAATTCAACCCAGCTATTTTGGTGTATATTATAACCCTGCACAAGCTATTGTGACAGGCACCAATCCTTACAAAAGACATTATGGAACTAGAGAGAGTGCAGAGAAGAGACACCAAATTAATAAAGGGGATGGACAATCTAACTTATGAGGAGAGGCTAGCTAAATTAGATGTATTTACATTAGAAAAGAGGCGTCTAAGAGGAGATATGATAACTATATACAAATATATTCGGGGACAGTACAAGGAGCTTTCAAAAGAACTATTCAACCCACGGGCAGTACCAAGGACTCAGGCCACCCCTTAAGGTTGGAGGAAAGGAGATTTCACCAGCAACAAAGTCAAGGGTTCTTTACAGTAAGGGCAGTTAAAATGTGGAATTCATTACCCATGGAGACTGTGATGGCAGATACAATAGATTTGTTCAAAAAAAGGTTGGACATCTTTTTTGATAGGAAAGGTATACAGGGAAATACCAAATAATATACATGGGAAGGATGTTGATCCAGGGATTAATCTGATTGCCAATTCTTGGAGTCAGGAAGGAATTTATTTTTCCCCTTATGAGATATCATTGGATGATATGACTCTGGGTTTTTTTGTTTGCCTTCCTATGGATCAATAAGTAAGAATAGATATAGGATAAAGTATCTGTTATCTAAATTTAGCATAGGTTGAACTTGATGGACGTACGTCTTTTTTCAACCTCATCTACTATGTAACTATATAACATTAATCCCAGGATTCTGCACTGGACAAGTTGGGTAAAATAAATTGTAATTTATTTCTTGACAGACACACATCTTCACAATATACACTAAATAAAACACTTACTGGGATGGGGAAACGAAAACAAATGTCCTTGGAACGAAAAATTCTCTGGGCACCCCTGCACGCATGCAAGTGGGTGCGCAAAATGATCCGTGTAGCAGTTCCTGGCTATGGGGCGCAACTTGCCAGCCCGATATCTCAGCCAACAGGAAAAAGTTGGTTCAGTCCTTTCAAGGTTCGTTAGGGAACCCTTAGCTCTAACGAATTCCAGAAGAGGGGGACGATCCTTGGTTACGATATTATTAAACCCTCACACTCCGGAACCGCAGCTGCTGGAACTTGGTCAAATCAGATGAATCTCACTGGGACTGGCCAGCGGGCATTTTTATAGGGTTCAGGGTCCTATACTTAACATCTGCACCCAAGCCCGCCCGTGGGAATATTTTCCCCACCTATCCCCGACTTGCCAGTACTTCGCAGAAAGGGCAGGGGCTGCCTCCCGTTTTGCACGGAGCATGTGCCAACTTCACACCTCAGCTCCTTAGCATACCAGGGTCAGCCCCTTGCCTGGCGACACTGAGTCTGGGGTTTGGCCACCAAGTGGGAAGTATGCATACTGGAATGTTCTGCTTGTGCCACTAATATAAAGTTTATATTTGTGTATATGGTTTCTTTATCCCTCACTGCACTCCAAAAATTAGAGTGCTAGCTTATTCCGTTCGCGAATTAGCTTATTTAATTGAACGGGCTATGATGTGGGTTTGCGGTTTAACCCAATTCCCACGTCAATTGACTTTCCCTCTTTCAAGTTATGAAGCTAACAAGGTAGCAGATACATTTTGACAGAAATCACTTCAGCTAGACCGCAAACCACTTACTCATTTAGCCTTGCGGTTGTGAGGTTGAGAGCTAAGAAAGTGATCCCTATACATTCAACACGGCCACCCATACATAGCCACGCGTCCTCAATCGGCACTTGGTTTAGCGCTCACAGCTCCCTCTTGTGTCTCAAAACCAAATGGTACAGTTTGTATACATTCCTATTACTGCAGCTACGGAATGAGCTGCAAAATGGGGACAAGAGAGATGGTGTAGGGGAAAACATATCAGTGTGGTGCACATATATTTAACCCCTTAAGTCCCAGTGTGATTTAGGGTTAATCAGCCGGGTATAATGCCTTTATTAATGGCCTGATTAACCCCTCTATCGCCACACCTCCCCCAACTCAAAGCGCAGGTTCTGCCCCGACCACCTCGTCCGGTGGTTGGGCTGGCCTGGCACCTCTTGAGTTTGAGTCCACAGAGATTGTCCTGGAGGGAAAGGCCATCCACCTGGAACTGTTCACTGTCCTCCTCCCCCACTAGGCTGAGCACAGCGACGGTGCCATAGTCCGAGGCACCAGTCAACATAAAAAAGTTATTGAAGTAGTTTGGTGCAGCTGGAATAGGGGCACTGGCCAGTGCAATCTTCCTCACCCTGAATTGCAACATGAAAGACTCCCAGAGACCATTCAGAGTGATGAAGGCTGACTCCTTCCTAACCCCCTCTCTACACTGCCCTTCTCCTCTGCTGATACACCATAGACATTCCTATGCAGAGAACGCAAATTACCTGGGAGCACAGGGGAATACGCAATCTGTGTTCTGCCCGGCTGGTCTGGGGACAGACCCCTATGCTGTCCTGACCTAGCCCTGGCTACTGCTCCTGGCTGCCTACTCATCTGGCACCCTAGCTCTACTTGCACCCTTCTAGGCGAACCTGTCCTAGCAAAGATCCCTAGCACTGCCCTAGCTACCCAATGAACTAGTGTCCCCATTCCTGGTAACAGGTTCAGGAGCATCCGCACACAATCACCTGCTTTACCCTCTGGCTGGTAGGAATCGCCGGAGTGGCAAAACTCTGCCCCTGCCCCTGATGCCTCTGGCCAGGAGTAAGGCTGCAAAACAGCTGGGCTCTCATCTGAGTGACCCCCTGTTGCCCTGTTAGTGGAATGGAGTGGGCGTCCCACAATCCTTGCTGCCTACACTTCCTGTGTCCCAATAACAGTCTCCTACCTTTCCAGACTATGTCTAACCTGGTAGGTCCTGGCTCCCTACCCCAGATCCCACTGTGCCACAGCAAGTGGCCTGAACCTCCGCTTTCCCAAGACTTGGATGCCCGCAGTCTTATGCCTTCTAAGCTGGGGTCAGCTTTCACCGCATCCTTAAACTCTGTCCCTAACACTAACCACCCACAATAGTCTCTAAGTCTGGGGAAACAGGGACAGGTGAAGGGAACAGTAAGTCAGTCACTGGTTGCGACCCAGTAGTCTTGCTTACCTGTCTGGTTTCCGCAGAGACCGTGGGAACTGTTGGTCCCAAATGAAGGGGGCAAGGGTTAATTCTGTGGTAATCCCTGATGACTGGCTCCTAGGAATTGCTGCAACAGGAGCCAGCTCGGATATGAACACACAGGTAACATGCCCCAAGTAATTACCGAACATAACTTCGGCATCTAACCCAGACAATACCACCGCCACCCTCATGCCACGACCGGCACCCTAATCCAAAAAGACCTGGGTAACCTGGAGAACCACGGTCCTCCATCTTGCATGGTCACTTGCATCCCAGTGCCCGGGAACAAATCCCCTGGTCGCACTATATCATGGCGCACCAGGATAATGGTGGCACCAGAATCCAGCAAGCCATCCACTTGCCGGTCCTCGATGGTCACCCTTTGCAGATGCCTCAGCGGACATCACTGGGCTGCATCCTCACTGACGCAATCTGATGTCCTCTGATTTCTGCTGATTGTCCAGAGTTGTCAAGTGCAGGCTCTCCTGTGGATGTCCCTCTGTGGCTTGAATCCACGGCTGTGCTTGACTCCTCTGTGTGTGCCAGTCGCACATGGGTGACCGAACTCACAGCTTGTGATTGTTGCCCCTGATGGGGTCCCCCGGACTGGTCCTGGTTCGGGCAGTCTGGCCTGAGATGACCGACCTGGTTGCAGGTAAAACACTGCCTCTTGTGTCTAAACTCTGCAGCTTTGGGTGCTTCGCCTTCTGCTGCAGGCTTGTGGGTCCACTGAGGGGTGGTTTTTAGCTCCCGTGGCCAGGATGGCAACATCTATGGGAGCCGCTCCCTTCTTTATCAGAGCCCTGCTGGCCACATACTCATCTTCCATCCTTGCAACATCCACATGGGTCTTTGGTTTGTGGTCAAAACCCATGCCCTCACATCAGAGGGAAGCTGCTACAGTAGTTGCTCTTGGAACATCAAGTCCAGTAGTGTGTTGAACTTGGTGATCCCATACCCCTCCACCCACTGGGTCCCCTGCAAAGCCATGCGGGCGCCATAGTCCACATAGGATTCCCGATGGTACTTTTCACAATTTCCGGAACTTGCACCGGTACGCTTCTGGGGTGAGGGCATACTGGGTGAGCAGCAGACATTTCACATTACCGTAGTCATCATCATCCACGCGCTGAATACCCTGCACAGTTCATTTGGCTTTCCCGGATAGCAATGGATGCAGTCTCTGCACATGTCCCGACGTGGGACCCTGTACCGGAGACACTGCTTCTCAAATTCATTTAGAAATGCATCTATTTAATCTGTGCAATCCACAAACTTGCTGAAGCTGTGGTGGTCCACCCGGGGAATGTCCTGTTCCCCGTTGACAAGGTAGGGATGTGCGGCTTTACCATGCACTGCGGCCAGCATTTGTATATGCTCTGCTGCAGTAGCCTTTTCTCCCCATGCAGTCAGGAGCGCTGTGAGCCTCTGAACTGTGTTTTGGGAGTCCTAGAGTGTCAGCACATGGACCTATGTATTGTGCATGCATTACTGTGACTGTGTGCAAACATGCGACAATAAAGATTTTTCTGTGTTTCGCCTTTCCTGGGGTGCTGCGACCAGGAGATTTCTAGGCTGTGAGTTTCAGGTAAGTTTTGACGGAGAAATTTCTTTCAGATTGCATCTATTTAGCTGGGATCCAAAGTTACTATAGACTCCAAAAATGTACCCAGGATTCAGGTTAGATTCCTGGCTACATTGAAGTGCAGTGCTCCAGTCAAAACCCTACCATGAAAAGCTTTCAAAGGGTAGCTGAAACAGTCACAAGAATCTGTAAGAGACATGTTCAGAGGTACGCAATGGAGATTGTATTAAGGTGAAATTAAAATAAGGCTGTATTGCCTGTTTCCCATAAGTAGCACAGCAAACATATGAAAACAACAAAAAACAAACGCCTATCCCTGTGTAAGGGGTAACTTACTTCCCAGTCCCTATCTGCAGGGCTGGAGGGATAATCCCATTATCACCCTATTCCCCAAAGTCTCAAGAGATACCTTAAAGCAGGTGGCCCTTCATGTCAGTCTATGGTAGGTTCCTGGGTCCCCTGTATCCAGGAATATAAGTCTCTGGGTGTCCTGATCTCAGCACTCCTTTGTGCTCAAGACAGTGTCTGTGTGCAGGATACTCTACTTTCCTGTGTCAGCTCCCAATGTCATCTCAGTAAACTCTGTATGTCCTCCCTTGGTTCAGCCCCACATCTGAGACTAAGGATCCTTACTTCCTGTCTCAGAACAGACTATTTCCCAGAGCTGTGATTAGCAGGTGGGGTTGATTGCACCAGCAATTAACCAGCACACTGCTGGATTAGTGGCAAGCCTGTTTAACAAGGATAAGACCCTTTTATATAGCTCCCCTTTTTGTGGGAAGCTCAGACTTACCATGGCCGAAGCCCATCCTTCCACTCTCATTCGAGATATCTCTGTGACTTGAATGAGAGTGGATAGAGGAAGAGGACCCTCAGTCCCGCTGGGATTGGAGCCCTTTATCCAGTTTATGTGTGTCTCCTCCCAACGATGCTTGAGATCAGCACTCCTCAGTTGCTCGAGGAGGACTTTTTCCAAGTAAAGTCTATTTATTGAGTGCGCGGTCATGAAATTTCCCTTGCGTTGGGCGCTCCTCTTTTTGTAGGCAGACTGTATGGCAACAGTTGCAGAGCGTTTGAGAGTAGCCCTTTGAGTTTTCCCGCTCTTGAAGATGTCCTCCTGTCCTTTTTCCACTCCATGGAGTTGTCAGTTCAGTTTCTTTGGGATCGAGTTGTAACTTCACCTCCACTTCCAGAGAACGTCCCATCTTTTCAGCTTCATCCGCTAAGGATTCTTCAGCTTTTGATTCTGCACGTATACCTTTTGTGTTGCCTGTTGGGTGGCTGAATGTTTAGCTAGTGCTTGTTTAGGTGGTTCAGACTTTTCAATCTTGTTTCTCAGATGAGCGGTGTTCCCAGCTCTCACTGTACCCTTTTCTTTAGGTGTTTTAGTTGCTGTGGGATACTGACGCTTGGGCAGGGTCAATACCTTTTCTTGTAGTACTGTAATCTCATACACGAGAGATCCCAGTTTCTTGAGTGCATCCTGCAATTCTCCTCTCAGGGTGTTTATCTCCTCATTGTACTTTTTCTGAGCTTGCTTCCACATTTTCATTATATTGTGAAGCACTGTGAATTTCTTTGCTCGGACCACAGTTGCTTGTCACAGTTTCTGGACCTTCTTGTGCTCCCTCTTGTGCCAAGTCACCTGGACTCTAAGCTTGGCCTCTAGCGATGCTTTGGTGATGCTCAG
Organism: Ascaphus truei; assembly: GCF_040206685.1. Taxonomy (NCBI): domain Eukaryota; kingdom Metazoa; phylum Chordata; class Amphibia; order Anura; family Ascaphidae; genus Ascaphus; species Ascaphus truei. The sequence continues at coordinate 426,912,080 of NC_134483.1, forward strand.
GGTAGCCTTCAGTTTCTCATGCTGCTTTGCAGGAACATACTGGGTAATCAGACGTTCCTGCAGCACTTCTACTTCTTTAGCAGCCTGCAGATTTTGTTCCTGCAGAGTTTGCAGCTTCTCCTCTGCATTCTGGAGGTGCGTACGCAGACCTTGCAGTTGGTTCTGCAGTCGGTGCTCTGCTTCAAACTTTTCATCTTCCAAAAGTTTCTTTATTTTTTAAGGCTCGTGCAGCTTTTCATTCTTTTCATTGACGTGGTCTGTCAAATCAGAATTTTCTTCTTTTAGTCTTAAATTGTCTCTTTTTGCAGTCTCTGTAACATTCAGGGCCTCCTTGTAGTCTCCCTTCCATTTACGCACTTCGGTTTTGAGACCCCTGGTCTCCTGGCGTGAGACTTCCATCTCTAGGTTGAGGGTCTTAAGCTCCTTCTGCGAGACTTTAAGATCCATACTAAGATTGAGGATAGTTTTTTGAAAGATGTCCAGTTCCTTAGTGAAACTGTGAAGTTCCTTTTTAGAGACTTCCAGTTCTGTGCGACAACTGCTGATCTCTTGGTGTGAGGCATCCAGTGTTGTGCAGAGAGTGTGAACCTCATTTTGAGAGACTTCCACCTCTCTATGGCACTTGTGAACCTCTTGGTGTGAGGCATTCAGTTCTATGCGGAGAGTGGGAACCTCATTTTGAGAGACTTCCACCTCTTTATGGCACTAGCAAACCTCTTGCTGAAAGACTGTAATCTCCTTCAGTGCCTCCTCATACTTCTGCTTCAGGTTTGCAATCATTCTATCAGATTGACTCTGCTTTTTATCCATGGCGATAATAGTAGCGTGTCACGATGGACACCAATTTTATCAACACATTTATATTTCTGGGTACTCGATTGAACAGAACAAGTTGCAAAATAAATTGTGATTTATTTCCTGGGTTGACAAACACACGACATCTGCAGAATACACTTAAAACAACACTTACTGGGATAATGGAACAAAATAAATTGTCCTTTGCATGTAAGCGCAAGAAATGCAGTCTTGATTTTAAAGGTCCAGTAGCTAGATCGGAAATCCGGCTATTTATACATTATATACATTAGGGTGCTCTGCTGTCTCTCATCCCTGTCACTTCTTTAGACTGAGGGGCACCTGGTCAGCGGAATCCCTTTGAAGTGTCAGGAATAAAATACCCGCAGCTCATCCACCCCCAACCTATTTACTGGTCATAGGAATTTTTCCCGGGCCTATAGGAACAAGTCCTGCCCATACAGATTAAACACACAGTTTACACACATTATGTTCTGGGTGTATTTTTACTGTAATTGTTCAATCTAAGGTATGTTTTTTTATTACATATGCACTCTAAAAACCATGGTGCTGGGTGCTTCCGTTCTTGAGTTAGCTTTCCTAATTGAAATGCCGGCTTCGGGGACTCAAATTCACCGAATTCTCACGTCAATTGACACAGTTCCCACGTCAATTGACTGGCCGCCTTTCAAGTCAGAAACTAACCGAGGAATGGATAGATTCTATCGGTAAAGCTAACCGCAAACCACTTATCCAAATTGACTTGTGGTTACAGGTCAAACCCATAGAAAATGGATACCCATGCTTTACAGTGGCAGCCGCCTTTAGACTCGTGCAGCCGTAGTGGCGCAACTCTTATAACCGCGGGCAGATGCATTTTTTTTGTCCGGAGTGTAATGCAGTATTTTAGCGCTCGTAATATTAGCTTTTTATTAGCGCTGTCTGCAATACTGCAATACCATCTAAAAACTCAGGGGGGCGTTCCCGAGCTTTTGTCTTTGAAGTCTAATACTTTAGCAGTTCAACCTATGTCAGTACACAGTCTGCGTGTGCGCGCGCAGTAATTGTAAATTTGCATATTTATACATACATTTGCAGTGCTGTACTGTATGTCTCATTTGAAAATTGTTGAAACGCATAGGCGTGTACAGTACTATAACAGTATCACATTTCGGTATATACAGCGCTCTTCCCTCGCTCGCCCCCGCACACACACATGATAATTTAGTGCACTGCAGTATTTCAACTTCTTATCTTATCTACAGTACAGTACACCTCTCCCACACCATTCCTTTGAATGTGTGTCTTTCTAGTTTCAATCACATTCCTGCTTGATAGCTGATGATTACTGTGCATGTGTCTGTAAGTTCACCACTGCTTGCTTGCAGAGTTCAAGAGTGAGTGACCAAAAAAAAAAAAATTCTCCTCATTTTTTATTTTTATTTTCTCCACAAGCCTGCCTAAACCATCTTGATATTACGATATTCAATCTATGCTGTAGCTTTTGACTGCGACACTGTGCATTTGACTGCACATGGTTGATTTGTGTGCTTTTTATGTATTTGGGGGTGTAGGGATCAAATTATTATGATGACCTTCCTTTTGAAAATATGCAATTTCTTTGAACTGCAGTACAGCTAATCCGTCATGCAGCTGTACCCTGTACCCCCCTCCCCCACGCACACACACAAAGCTCGCTCAAGGATTTGAACCTCTTATCGACAGACGCGTCTCCAGAACCATTCCGTTTCTAAAGCTTGCCATTGTGTTTTTAATCGTCCGTCCCTAGCCGAGCATCACCTCTCTGCGTGCCTAATTTTCCTATTGTTGGCTTAGAGTCACCTCTCTGTAATTCTCTTTGGGAAGCGAGCTAGCTGCTGATTACTACAAATGACTCACGCATCCACCCCCCCAACCCATTGATGCTTTGTTTATGGTAACGCTTTTGATAATCCCTTCTCGAATTTGATATATAAATTTGATTTGCACAGCACTGTGAAATTGAGAGTTAAAAAAAAACATTATATGATTCATGTTGTTGATGCAGTAAATTACCACTTTTTTCATTCTTTCTTTTTTTATGGTGTAGGTGTGTGTGTGTGGGGGGGGGGGTTGTCAGTGATTATGATTATCATGAATGTAAAGAAATATTTATTTTACTTTATAAGGAACAAAAAATACACATATAAAAATAATCATGAATAATACAAAATGCAGTCTTTATTCAGTTGTTCTGTCAGAGGAAAATTGAGAGCCGGTGGATAATCATGAATAATGCACATTGATAATAATATTAATTAATAATATATAATATATAATAATATATATATAATAATATATTTTTTTCCGTCTTTATCTTCTTCCTCATTCTGTGTACAGTGCAGTAGTTCATTGAGAGAAGAGAGGTTTTGTGTACATCATGACTGCAGTTTAGATACTGTACACTTAACTGTACAAACAGTTCACAAACTTTACACAATACCCCCCTCTCCCCCAATCCATCCTTTTTTTCTGAAAAGACAAGAAAACAAAAAATTAGTGCAGTTATGTGCATACTTTATTATGGCATGGTGTGCTGTATAGTACTGTTAAACTAGTATATACTGGAACTACTGTATACTGTAACTTCTGTTAAGTACTTTGCAACCAGATGGCTGGTGCTGCTCTTTCAGGAAAGAAAAAAATTGAGCAGTTAGGTGCATATTATGGCATTGTGTACTGTATAGCTACTCCATATTGGACAACATTATGCAGTTAGTACTGTCAAACTAGTCTATACTGGAACTTTTGTATACTGTAACTACTGTTAAATACTTTGTAACCAGATGGCAGGTGCTGCTCTCTCAGGAAAGAAAAAAATTGAGCAGTTAGGTGCATATTATGGCATTGTGTACTGTATAGCTACTCCATATTGGACAACAATATGCAGTTAGTACAGTCAAACTAGTCTATACTGGATCTACTGTATGCTGTGACAACTGTTATATACTTTGTTACCAGATGGCTGGTGCTGCTCTCTCAGGGAAAAAAAATCTGTGCCATACTTACCTGTATCATACTTTATTTTCAATACTACAGTACTGTACTATACCATACTACCTACCTTATGCTTGCCCATTACGCGCGATCACAATGGGCAACACAGTCACAATATGGTCAATATATTTATTGCATCGTTCCACGGTGAGTACATCGTTCCAAAAACTCAGTATGCCGTGCACCAACTCATTCTTTTTGGAGGGTTTCACGACTGGTCCTTCAGCTGATGCCAGACCATTTCGATAGGGTTGAAGTCTGGCGATCTGTCATTGGAGGGGGAAAAAAGGACAATTAGTTAAAGAGATACAGTACACAGTAAAAACAGTGGGAAAAATGAGACACGGTTACCGCACTTACCCTGCTGGCGTCTTCACCCAGTTGATACCGTGCTCAAGGATATGCGCTGTTGTCGCGGTATGCTTCGGATAGTTGTCCTGGTAGAAACGGTGACTATCCGAGAACTCACGTATTCCACAATCTCAGGCATAATTTTCTCTTGGAAGAAAGCTTTATTCATGATTCCTATAACAAGAAAAGAAAAGTGCTCAAAAAACTGCACACTAGTACAGTACAGTGCATAAGGCAAAAGCGTGTGACATACATTTTACTGTACCTTCAAAGATGACGATGCATCCTGGTCCATGCCTAGAGATGGCACCCCACACATGCATCTTCACTGGGTGTTTTGGACGTGGCTTCATAGATATGCAACCTTTTTTGTGGAATGCAAAGGTGTCAAATATCTCCAGCGAAACAGTAGACTCGTCAGTGAAGATGCAATCCTGGAAAGTTTCTCCACTGTCGATCCATGCCTGGGCCTGGACCACTCTCTTGATCTTGTTAACGCCCCTTATCATAGGGTACGCTTTGTAATGACAAGGAATAGTTTTATAGGTACAGTACAGTTTCTTAAACAACACTTTTACCTCCTGTACTGTCTAGTACTAACCTAACACGTCCATATTTCCATCCAATTCTGCGTCTCATCTTTTTTATGCTGGTCTCAGATACAGTGAGATTGTGATTTTGCTGCAGAGTGTATTTGACCCTTAATGCACTCTTCTCATCATTCTCTTCACTTATTTTGTCGACCAGAAGAGTTGTCTCCCTACAATGTACAGAAAAACAACAATCAGGTAAGTTACAATGAAGTAGGCCACAAGTACAGCACATCATTTGCAGTAAAAATAGTATAAAATTAGATAGATCTACACAATATATAGTTCTATTAATATGCAGCAATATTAACAATAGATATACTGTAGTTTTATAAATATACCGAAATAACTATAAAATTAGATAGGTCTATCAATATATAGTTCTATTAATATGCAGCAATATAAACAATTGATATACTGTAGTTATATAAATATACCGAAATAACTATAAAATTAAATAGGTCTACACAATTTATAGTTCTATTAATATGCAGCAATATAAACAATAGATATACTTTAGTTATATAAATAAACCTAAATAACTATAAAATTAGATAGGTCTACACAATACAGTATATAGTTCTATTAATATGCAGCAATATAAACAATAGATATACTTTAGTTATATAAATATACCGAAATAACTATAAAATTAGATAGATATACAAAATATATAGTTCTATTAATATGCAGCAATATAAACAATAGATATACTGTATTTGATAGTTATGTATGTATGTATGTATGTATGTATGTCTTTATTTGTATAGCGCCATAAAATGTACATAGCGCTTCACAGTAGTAATACATGTCATATAAATAACAAATATAAATAACACATCATGGGAATAAGTGCTTCAGACATACTGTAAAAGTAACATTAAGGAAGGAGTCCCTGCTCCGAGGAGCTTACAATCTAATTGGTAGGTAGGGAGAACATACAGAGACAGAAGGAGGGAATACTAGTAAGTGCGTCTGCAGGAGGCCAAGCTTTGTGTCATGTGTCCATGATTATCCAGTGCTACTCATATGCTTCTTTAAGCAGATGTGTCTTAAGGTGGGTCTTAAAGGTGGATAGCGAGGGGGCTAGTCGGGTATTGAGGGGAAGAGCATTCCAGAGGTGTGGGGCAGAAAGTGAGAAAGGTTTAAGGCGGGAGAGAGCTTTAGATACAAAGGGGGTAGAAAGAAGACATCCTTGAGAAGAACACAAGAGTCGTGATGGTGCATAGCGAGAAATTAGGGCTGAGATGTAATGAGGGGCAGAAGAATGTAAAGCTTTAAAAGTGAGCAGTAGAATTGAGTGTGAGATACGCGATTTAATCGGAAGCCAGGAGAGGGATTTCAGCAGGGGAGACGCTGAGACAGATTTAGGAAAGAGTAGAGTGATTCTGGCAGCAGTGTTTAGGATAGATTGTAGGGGAGACAGGTGAGAGGTAGGAAGGCCGGACAGCAGGAGGTTGCAGTAATCGAGACGTGAGAGAATGAGGGCCTGAGTCAGAGTTTTAGCAGTTGAGTAACAGAGGAAAGGGCGTATCTTTGTGATATTGCGGAGGAAAAAGCGACAAGTTTTAGAAACGTTTTGAATATGAGAGGAGAATGAGAGAGAGGAATCAAGTGTGACCCCTAGGCAGCATGCTTGGGCTACTGGGTGAATGATCGTATTTCCAATAGCAATGTGGAAGGATGTAGTAGGCCCAGGTTTGGGAGGTAGTATAAGGAGCTCTGTTTTTGCCATGTTAAGTTTCAGTCGGCGGATGGCCATCCAGGATGATATTCCAGAGAGGCATTCAGAAACTTTGGTCTGTATAGCAGGTGTAAGGTCAGGGGTTGAAAGGTAAATTTATAAATATATATTTATATAAATATACTTACGCGTTAGTTACCGTTGGTGTCTTCGTGCGTTGTTTTGTTTTTCCGTGTGCATGATAGCACACGGAGGTTGATGGCACAATGAGGCCAGAAGCAGCTAACAAGCGTTGGATATCTGCAATTCGGTGTCCGCTCGTGTACATCTCCTTAATTCTCATGCTGAGATCCTTTGAAATCTTTTTAACAGGCATTGCTGCGAGTAGAAAGAAATACAAACACAAGAATGTATATTCGATGTTTAGTCGATGTGTATTCAATGTGCAGTGAATCCACAAAATGGATGGTGTATTTATACGTTAATGACTCACATTAGAGTACGCCCACTTTCAACACCTGTAACTCGTCGCCATGCATAAAAGGTTACACACTTTGCATAGCCCACCACTCGATGATCTTTATCTGAACTTGCCCTTCTCCAGATACTGCATTGTGCCATCTGCTTCCATGTATCAACCCCGATTCTACGGACGCAAGAAGCCACTCGTCGCTGCCGTGCCTGTCAAGCAGAAAAAGAGAAAGACAGCAGCCATTTCAAAGCCAAGGCCAAAGCGACAGGCTAAGGCCAATAAAGAAAACCTTCTGCTGATCCCAAAGGCTAAGGGTTTTAATACACGTAAGCCTTATTATGTCAAGAAGAAATTCGGTGATGTACACTCAACGCAAAACAAATGGCAGCCAACCCATTGAACCCGCAGACCACTTCCTCCAATATGCTTCGTCAACTCTGCCGCCGCTCTCCCGGAAATCTACAGCCCATCTTCTCCACTACTCATACACGACGCTGCCGCCACTCTCACGAAAACCCACAGCCCATCTTCGCCACTGCTCTACAACGAAGCTGCCGCAGGTGCCCCTGAAATCCACGGGTCACTTTCTCCATTATGCTTAGACGACTCTGCCGCTTCTCGCCCGGAAATCTACAGGTTGCTTTCTCCATCCCTCTTTGACGATGCTGCCGCTTCTCTCCTGGAAATCCACATGTCACCTCCTCCATCCTTCTTAGACGATGCTGCCGCTTCTCTCCATGGAACCCCCATCTCATCCTCCGTAGCACCCATCCACCCAGATGTCCACAGCACGCCATGCACAAGAACCAGCTCGTTAGACCGCATGCTGAATGGGTTAAGTGTGGTTATCCCTGGGAATTCTACTGTGCTGGTAAAGATAGATCTGCTTTTAGAGACCATGCTAAATATGGATCAACGGATGCAGAAGATGGATCAACGGATAGAGAAGATGGATCGACGGATGGAGAAGATAGAGACTGACATAGCGAGGATACATAATTTGCTACTTGTTCATGCCCCTGTATCCCCAACGCCAGAGCAGGAGGGTGGCATGGATGTGATGAATGGGACATTCCACCGCCTTCCAACACCAAGCGCACCCCCTCCACCAGAAGAATTTGTGTACATGTATGCCGTTGAGGAGGAGGATAACATGACAACCGCGTCAAGACCACGCCAGAAGACAACACAGCGACCAAGACAGGAGGAAAGCTTCCTCCCAGACAACCTACCCTCACCCGCTGCCACAAGCACACCCGCTCACAGAAGTACACCCGCTTCCAGAACTCAACCTACATACGCTTGCATCTATATGGTGCCCGACATCATCCTGCACGAACTGCCACCGGTATTCAGGGAGAAGTATAGAGTGATGAGTGCTGGTTTACCCCAGAAGTATGCCATGTTAATTTTTAAGCACCACGTGTCCTACTTGGTGTACTGTGGGTGGGTCAACAATGTGAACTACGAAGGAAATCACGAAAAAAGGGCGCTTCCTGAAAATTTAAGAAGGACTATTGTGGAGGAATTGCGGCACTATTTTTCAATTACAGATCCTTTAATGAAAATCGTTTGAGACTCCATTAATGGCATTTTGCGCCATACAAGGCATCGGCCCTGGAAGGACAGTCTGGTGAGGATAGCATTGTGTGTCTGTTCAACTGTTGTTTATTTTTTGTAAATGTTTTTTGTAAATGTTTTGACTTTCTGTACTTTAATTCAGGAGATGTTGCGTTTTTTAAATTTTATGAATAAAGAATTATTTTTAATAACACCATACTATTGTGCAATACATGTTTTGACTTTCTGTACTTTAATAAAGGAGATGTTGCGTGTTTTAACTTGTATTAATAAAGAAATGTTTTTCCTTACTGTACACAGGACCTGCACAATTCCAGTCCCCGAGGGCCACAAACAGGCCCGTTTTCAAGGTTATCCTTAAAACCGGGGCTGTTTGCGGCCCTCGAGGAATGGAGTTGTGCAGGCCTTACTGACTGTAAATGTTTTGACTTTCTGTACATAAATGTTTTCACTAGCAGTTAACCATACACCTGTTGATGTTTTGAATTGCTGTACACTTAAAATGTTTTTACTGCACCGACACACTTTATTCGAGCAAATACCCAGTATGTACCTGGCAGATACCTGGAATGCGCCGCTCCTCACCTCTGACAAGCCCCGTTGCGTTTGCCTTCCCAGCCTGGGTTCATGCCTGGCTGACGGGCGGCTGATCTGTTAAATGATAATGATTAGGATTTAATAGGCTGCAATGCTTCGCGTGTCTACCAGATGGCATAAATTCATGCATTGTAATGCAGTATATATATATATACTGTGCAGTATTGCAGCCAGCGGGAATAAAATGCTTCAATCCCTGCCTGGATAATAACCCAATGCACTCGGGCAGAAAACAGTCACAAACCTCAATACACCCGGGTATACCCGAATTCG